>NW_015386274.1:983987-1015594 GCF_001527695.2 Protobothrops mucrosquamatus | reverse complement strand
AACAACCATTATTAACCAACCAAACTCAAATATTGCAACTCCAGACAAAAACAATAAACAAAAATCAATTATCTCCAAGAAGCTATACAGTATGTCTAAACTGGAAGAAATTCTGGATTTCTGCTTAAAGAACTGAAGCTACTTTAATAACAAAAGCACGTTAATAGGTCATAATAGTGTTTATGAAAGGACCATGTGTCTTTATTTTGATTAATATATGTGATTTGACAGTGTATATTAAGTTATTTTGTTAATGGATTATGTAATAAAAAAGACTAAGATGAAATTTTGTGCTTTCAAATGTATGTATCTTAAGAGAACAGTCAATATTTATTTATTTATTTATTTATTTATTATATTTATATGGTTGCCCATTTAACAAGAAGCAGCTCTGGATGATGTACACCAATCAATAAAATAACAAATATAAAAAACAAACAAAAAATGAAAAGCACTATAAAAAATATTCAAACCACCCACAGAAAGTAAAAAAGATCAGCCACAGTGGAGGCATCTAAAATGTCTTTGGTTCCCTGGGACCCCAAGGCCTGGTGACATAAACAGCTCTTGAGGGCCATGCAAAATAAAAGGGACGGAGCTAACCTGAGGTTCAAAGGGAAGAATGTTCCATAGGGAGAGCATCATGGCAGAGAAGGCCCACTTCCTGGGATCCACAAAATGTGGGTCCCTGCAATATGTCTTTTTTGCCAGATCTAATGAGACAGACAGATCTAATTGGGAAGAGGTGGTCTCTCATAATTCAGCTCCTTGCAATGAAGGGGCAGTTAAAACTAGCACTTTGAATTGGACCCAGAACAGACTGGCAACCAATGCACTTATAATGTAGAGGTATAATATGTGCTCTTCTGGGAGCAAACATAACAGTCTGTTGCACTGCATTCTGTACCAGTGGAAGCTTCTGGATACTCTTCAAGGGCAACCCCATGTAAAACTCATTACAGTAATCCAATTGTATTGTGTTGAACACACCATTTACAGCTGAACTCTACTACCTTAGGTTAACTATACAAGAGCATTCACAAGCAAGAATTAGCAGCATTTTATTATTCCCTACCATAAGAGAAGCTTACATTTATTAAATGAGGGAAAATAATATCTATACATACTGGAGGTACAAGCTTTTCATATTTTGAATATTTGATTGTTTATAATTAAATTGCATGTCTTGACATGCTCCCACCTCTCAATATGAGATAATCCTGATATTAGCAAAATCAATCTCCTTGGCTCAAATTACAATGAAATAAATGCCAAATTACAGTTCTCTCCTACTGTCCTACAATCTGCTCCTTTTAATTGCATGTAGGTCTAAATTTTAAAAGGTGAAAGCTACACTTCTGATAATTATGTTCTCTTTCAAGAATATTAGGATATTTAATACAGCGCTATATCTCGATTTCCTTTACTTTTGAGCTTATCTCAGGGAAATGGTTTATCTTGGACAATTTATATGAAGATACTTGTTTTCAGCCATTGGCTTACTAATCTTTGTTCTTTAGTTTAAACTCACTAATGTCAAGGTTTCCACATCATCAAATAATGGTACTACATTAGTTCAAATGTGCTGGCTGAAATGAGGTAAGAGAGGAACTAATCACTGCTGCCTTCAAGTTTCAGGAGATCTGCCTATCGAACAAAGGTAGGTCAATAGAAAAGTCAAATTAAGGACATACCTTGCCAAGAGAGTGGTGCATACCATTAAAGCAGGCTGTGAATTGTCCTGGATAATTTTTCACAGCCTCACTTACATGAGAAAAAGAAAATACTCATTTTCTTGTGTAAAGAGTTCGGATACGGTATACATTTCCTCCTGGGAAAGCCAAGGGAAATCATCAAAACAATTAAAAAACAAAAATTAGAATATTTCGGGCATGTGATGCAACACCCAGAAAAATACAGCATACTCCATTTAATCCTCCAGGGAAAGATTGAAGGCAAACGAGGTCCAGGCAGAAGAAGAACATCGTGGCTTCAAAATCTAAGGGATTGGTTTGGACAAAACTCAGCAGCACTTTTTCATGCAGCTGCTGATAAAAACATGATCGCCAACGTCCGATAACGGATATGGCACAACAACAGCAAGAAGAAGATACATTCTTGAATATACCAAGTTCAGGTTAGATGGACCTTGATCATTTTCACAATTTAAGATTGTTCTGCAAGTGTTTGGCAGGACTGGCTTAACCCATCTTCCTACACATGTTGAGATGCATACCCTTTCATAGCTCTGTTCTCCATCACTTCAATTTCAGAGTTAGACCTGATGTTTGGAATGAAATATATAGCACTTGCCAATATATTAGGCAGCAGTTTGCTTTCCTCATACTATAATATAGGAATCTAACTTTAAAAATAAACAATGACTATGTTAGGAGAAGTGAAGGCTGTTTTTCAAATTGAGTATATCTATTCTCAAGCTATTTGAGAGCATGCAGCTATTCCACCATCATTGTAGCAAGGATCTATCTATAATGAATTTGTATTTTTAGAATGCTGTCAGTCAGTTCTTTTATTTCTAATCTGTTTTAGGCAACTGATTTGTCTGGTTGTCAGATACCTGCATAGACTGAAAAATAAGTAAAGCTGTTCCACAAGAAATTACTACCACGTTTTTCCAAAAATAAGCCCTACCCCAAAAATAAGCCCTAGCTTGATTTCTGGGGGTGGGTGTAATATAATCCCTACCCCAAAAATAAGCCCTAGTTTTGGGGCAAGGCGCATGCCTAAAAATCTAGCTAGGGTGGGGGTGGGAGGTAGAGCTGCCCCATGTGCCCTGAACCTGCTTACCTTACTGGTATGACCATCGCAGCTAGGCCTCCCGTGCCCTGACACCTGTCGTGCCGCTGCCCAAGTTCTGTGGCCACTTGTAACCACATGGCTCATTGCGCTGACTGCACCGGTTCCTCCACTCATGGCAGGAGGCTACACAGTGCTTCGGGGTGGTGTTGCTGCTCATGGCAGGAGGCTGCACTGTGTTTCGGGCCAGTGCTGCCATTCGCAGCAGGAGCCCGCACAATGCTTCGGGCTGGTGCCGCTGCTTGCAGCAGGAGGCCATGTGGTGATTCATACCAGTGCTGCTACTCATGTTAGGCTGTGTAGCACTTTGCGTCTGTGCTGCCACTCACATGCGTCACGCTGCAATGCAACATGCCGCGTGACCTGGCATGAGCAGCAGCCCTGGCCCGAAGTGCCATGTGGCCTCCTGCCGCAAGCGGAAGCACCGGCCCAATTGGCATCACGTGGCATGCAGCCACGAGCAGTGGCACTGGCCCAAAGCACTGCACAGCCCCTTGCCGTGAGCAGCGGCACTGGCTCAAAGGACCATGCAGCCTCCTGCCACGAGCGGCGGCTCTAGCACTATGTGCCATGTGGCGTCTGGCCGCAAGCAGCGGCAAGCAGCTGCTGAAGAAGTCAAGCAGCAGCACAACAGGTGTCAGGGGATGGGAGGCCTGGCTGCAGCAATCCTAAGGTAAGACATCCCCCAAAATAAGACCTGGTGTCTCTTTTGGAAGAAAAAAAATATAAGACTGGGTCTTATTTTTGGGGAAACGCGGTAGCTGTAGACTTACTTGGAGCACAGTAAAACAGAAAGCATCTAAAAACTACATTGACACAATAAGCATGTTGGCAGGATCAACTGGCCAAAATTGGCCAGTTCATTTATCAGTTGAAATAGCTGTGGTTATGAAGAAGGACCTGCCTTTACTACTTCTTTGAAATGATTGGGAAAATTGTCTTGATTTGAGCCAGGATAGTATTTTTTCATCAGACACTTAATTTCAATGCAGCTCAACAAAGTTTTCTTATATACAGTAGATATGAATTTATTTTCCAGAGGTAATAGAACATTAACACACATTCATATTTATTTTATCCTAAATTTTAAAAGAAAAATACTGAATATGAAGCAAATGTCTGAAATGCAAAAACCTATTGTAGGACAGACAAAGAATTTTAGTCCTCTAGTTTTGGATAAGTGCTTTTTTACACTTGTTTTGCTACTATTTCAGGATTGCACTAAGTAATGTCGCAATATAACAGCATCAAAGTGGAGGTAGTCCAGATATACCAAAACTCCCTTGAAAACATCCAAGGGGGCAGTTGAAAGCGGTTTTCCATCCATGGTTTTATATCATAGACAATATGTAATGAAAGAAACACGATAAACTATGTTAATGTAATTATCACTTTGTGGAAACATCTTCTCTAATGTACAAACAAACGCCTCATTTTAATAGATATAGAAAAATATACTTTATTTTGCCTATGCCAGGACGAAAGGCCACTCCATTTCAGGTGCCACGATGAAGGTTAAAGTTTCTGAGTGGCTCCCTATGATTAACCCCAGGGGTTCTGTAGCTAGTCTGGCTGGGATACCCTCTGCGACGGACCCATCAAGTTGGCAGAAGAAAATGGGGGTTCTTAATCTCCTTAACCGGACCCTAATTTCTCAACCAGGGCTGGGCTGACCAGGCATCTGGGTGCATCCTGGGTCTAAAAGGGCGGTCAGGGTTACTTTCTTTCTCAGCCTGGAATGTAACAGTTCTATGGGCATGGTCATCGGTGCAATCGGCCCGCTTACCAATGGGTCAGGTCTCGGAATGCCGAGAATGCCAGGTCTCGGAACTCCTCTGTGTACTCTGCCACTGGTCGACACCCCTGCCTCACAGTCTTGATTTGGTCTTGTGCCTTCCAATCAGCCAGGCGGTCTTTGAACCTCCGTCTCAGCGGCATGAAACAATTAAAGTTTCGGAGCCCTGGCGCATTGCAGTTGTGCGGGGTAACCATCCACCAAGCTGTGGTTCCTTCCAGGACTAGGGTGACGACCCTGACTCTGGCCTCCTCACTGGGGAGGGTTCTCCCATACACTTGCATGTAGGTGAACACATGGACCAGGAAGATGCCCAGTTGCTGGGGGTCTCCATCAAATTTCACTGGAACCAGTTTTGGTTCCTCCGGTGGGGTTCTCCCTCTAGGGGCTGGTGAGGTGTTCCCTCCTCCAGGGGCTGCAGGCTGCTGTGCCACCAGGGTGGCCATTGTCATTTCTGTAGATTCAATTGCCCCCGCCGCAGCTTCAGCCACTCCTGACTCACTCCTCCTTCACTCGGTTTCTTCCAGTTGATCCTTCCTTTTGCTCCTGCATCACCTGGACTTTGTTTTTAGGTCCTGAAAGGCTTCCACCATGTATTGCACGGTTTGCTTCAGGATCTAGTCCATTGACTCCTGCTCTCCTTTGGATTCGTCCCTGTCATCGGAGAGCAGCTCCATCTCCCAGCCTTTCTTCCAGCTGCCTCGGGTGAATGTTACTCGCTGGATTTTTTCTTCCCACTCTCCTCTCTTCCCTACTCCAACCGACCATCTTGGCTTCATGGAGCTTTCTGCATTTACATTTCTTCCATCCATCTGGAGGAGCTTTCTTCTAGGTGGGTCTCTCCCCAACACTCAGTCTCGTCTTGTTCACTGCCATGGAGGGATATGATGTGCACAGTCCCCACGGTAGGGTGGTTGCCTATCTGGATTGATCTTTTTTGCAGAACTTGTTTAATGTAAAGTCCTGTCTCAACTACTCCTCCCAAGAAAGCAGAACTCTTGAAATAGGTATTGTTTCAAAAGGAACTTTTATTGAGAGATAGTGATAGCAAGGAAACAAAACAAGATCTAAAGGTTTCCTGCACGAATTGCTATATTAAAACTTTTGTTTCACAAAACCCCAACTCAGAGCCCAACTGTCCAGTTCCCAACCAGCCAATCCACATGTGCGAAGTTGTTATGGGAACTGGAGCTGATAAAGGATGGTTTCCAGGCACTTCACCAGATCTCACAAGGGACTGAAGATAAGGCAGATGGCCCCTGACACATTCCATTCCACTTTTCACACCCAAAGAGATAGATCAAAGTTGAGGAAGAACAAAGTAGAGGAAGTACAGCCACAAGGCCCCCTCCCATCAGAGAAAATCCTCCCCCTCCCAGTAGAATGGGAGACCCCTGAAAAGAAGCATTGAAGGGGTTTCTGACAAACAGTCTGTTTTACCAAAGTTTTCCTGGCCTTGGGCTTGCATAATCAGATTCAGTGGGCTGCTGGATAATGATACTTCAAATTCACATGCATATTTCACAATGAAATAATCACATAAAAGCTAAATGCAGAAGAAATCTAGCCATAAAACCAGCTATAAAGCTGTGAAAGTAAAGTCCATTCAATAACTTTATGATCTAAGTTTTATATATATGGTTTATCATTATTACTTGTAATAATTTGCTATACAAAAACATGCTGTCTTTGGAAAGATAATTCTGTACATAACTTAACCCTATAACTGTTTTGTTTAATGGCTTGCCTCCAGAAGTTTTGTGAGCTCCATCACTGGAGGTTTTTAAGAAGAGATTGGACAGCCTTTTGTCTGACTAGAAGATATCCAAGGTTCTTTCTTACTCTGTTATTCTGTAATTCTGTATAATAATAGTTAAGTATATCAACCACTGACAGTATTTCCTCTGTCACTGCTAGACAGATAATGTCATAAAATGTTTCAGCAGTGTTTGAAGTCAAAACTCAAGTGAGATCCAAAATGGCATTAATGCCTCTAGTATTCCTTTTTCACAGAGTAAGTATAGAGATTATTTATTATATTCTTCATTTTTCTATTTTGGAAATGAAAGTGGTGCTCAGATATCTACCCTCCAGATAATTAATTACAAATTTGCTAGCTTAATCAAGGAGGTACATCATATAACCTCAAGCCCCATGACGTGGGACTTAATATCAGGTATTTAGTATGCTTCTTGAAGTTTTGCAAATTCCTCATATTGTATGACTATTCCTGAAGTTTGCTTTAAAAATTGATCAATTTCATATAAAGTATTAACAAGGAGGTAGAAATTTATATTCCTTATGAATTTTTTTTTTTAAATTTCAATACCTAGATCCAACTGGATTAATTCATGAATTAAGTCTGAATCATCTTAGATCCTGGCATTTCCCTGGCTGTAACAGATAGAGGGCACCTACACACCACAAATAGTGTTTTGAAAATGAAATTCCTCTTAAAAGGGGTTACAGAAATGCCAAAAGAAAATAAAGGATTGCAGGCTACATAAATTAGCATTTTTTTAATGAATTACCTCTTTGACTATCTTCAGAGCTGAAGATAAAGAGTAACTACACATATCTAAATTATATTTTCACAATTGGTGTGTAGGGCAGAAATCTTATAGTCCTGCATTCCTAGTAACTATGGTATTCACTGAATTTATCCCCTGAAGATCTGAAAGTGATCCTTCTCCCATCCACATGCCTTCAGAAATTTCTCTCCTCCCTTCTCTCCCATCGTCTTTCCTCTCTCCTTTATAGCAGGGTCCTGATTATCTATAGCAGGGCTTTTCAACTGGTGGTACGCATACCACCAATGGTACTTTAGCACCTAGCAGGTGGTACATGACTCCTAGCCAAGTGTAGCGGGGGAGGGAACCAGCTAAAGTGGCACCGCACCAACCTGGAAGAGATCAGCTGGAGATAGCTGGAACTGCAGAGCCTGGCAGAAGCCACAGGTTCGATGCACATGGCGACATAGTAATTGGAGCTTCCAGCGCACCCGGAAGAGAAGAGGAGGAGGGTGGAGAGAAGAGAAAGTATAAAAGGGGCAGGATTTGGCGGGAGAAGGAGAGAAAGAGCAAGAAGCAAAGAGGTTTTTCTTAGCAAAGCAGTGAGGAGAGACAGAGCGAGCGGCCTGTTTTCGGAGGAAGGGTGAGTGAGTGAGTGGCCTGTTTTCAGAGGAAGGGTGAGTGAGTGAGCGGCGTGTTTTTGGGAAAAGGGTGAGTGAGCAAGCTGGGCAGGAGCCCCAGGATCGGCATGCACTTCTGCAGGGCTATGGGGGCTCAGCAGAAGCCCCAGGATTGGCACACACAGCTACAGCTGATCGGCACTTCTGTTGAGTCCCAAAGAAGCGCCGATCAGCTGGAGCCCAGCACTGATTCTGGTGCTTCTGCTGAGCCCTGACAGCCCTGCAGAAGCGCGGATCAGCAGAAGTTCCAGGATCAGTGCAGGCAGGCAGGCAGGAAGGAAGGAAGGAGATGGGAATGAGAAGGAGGGGATGAAAGAGAAGGAGGGAGGCAGGGTGGGAGGGAAAAAGGAAGGAAGGAACCCTCCCCCCGCTAATCACAATGCTAATGCAGCCCTCAATGAAATTGAGTTTGACACCCCTGATATAAAAGATCGTTAAGTGAATCTGGTTTCCCCATTGACTTTGCTTGTCAAAAGGTTGCAAAAGGGGGTCACATGATCTTGAGACACTGCAGCCATCATAAATATGAATCAGTTACCAAGCATCCGAATGTAAATCACATGACCCTGGGAATGCTGAAACGGTCATAAGTGTGAACAATGGTCATAAGTAACTTTTTTCAGTGCTGTTGTAACTTCAAACAGTTACTAAGCGAACTGTTGTAAGTCAAGGACTACCTGTAGCTTATCACTTTTTTCCTTTTTTTTTTTTGGTCATCAGGTTTTTGACACCTTGCTAGGCCACTGGTGGTACTCAGATATTGCCATATCCTAAAAGTGGTACAATAGGTGAAAAGGTTGAAAAGCCCTGCTCTATAGCACTTTTCCTCCATCCATTCATTTAGCCAGTTATTGGAAGTAATTTCTTTCAGGAAGAATTGTAATAGTTTGGGAACAAAATACATTTTACTTGTTGTGCATGAAAACCACAGTCATTTTTAAAAACATAAAAGCAGCCAAGGAAGAACTGAACATTTAAGGGAAGTAATTCCAGGAAGCCAAATTGAACAATGCATTGATTCTACCACTGAGTACAATTAAAATGTCAAGATAATTGGTGAGTTCATCTGAATATCTTGCAGGGGCTGGAGAAACTATTCAGTGAGGAACTGCTACCATGTCTTCTTCTGTTTTCTTAATTCAGAAAAAAAGACATGCTAAAAGAGATGTACATGGTATGGAAAAAGTGGGGAGGGAGACATCTAATTAAGAAATGTAGAAAAAGAAAAATATTATATAATTACAGTTTATACAATTAATTGTATAAACATGATTGGTTGATGGATTTAAAAGGGTATTAACCAAAGTCATACAGAATCACCTATCACAGTGATGGCGAACCTTTTAGAGACCGAGTGCCCAAACTGCAACCCAAAATCCACTTATTTATCACTGGGTGCCAGGTGGGCATGGCCCACTGGGTGGGCATGGCTGTGGTGGTCATGGCAAATTGGTTGGGTGTGGCCAAAGTAGGCGTGGTCACCTCAATGTTGCTCATGGGGAGGGATGCCTATGGGGGGTGGGCAGGGTTGGGGGAGATCCAGGGGGTCTCTGGCAGGTGGGGTGGTAGGCAGGGGTGAGGCAGGGAGGGGGTGCCATTGCCATGGGGCAAGGCAAGGGCTGAGGCGGCTGCTGCCTGACACCATCGGCCCCCGCACACACAGGCCAGCAAACGCATGGGGGTTGACGATGTCCGTCAGCAGCCACAGCCTGCCGGCCCCTTGACTAGCGCACTCTGCGGTTCCACAGCCCACCACCAGTTCAAAGAAGCTGCCTCTGAGCTGGACGGCCATCCGACAGCTGAGGAGGTGATGCAGTGGGTCGTGCCCAGGAAAAGGAGAGCATGCGAGGCCAGGAGGGATGGGATGGGGGGAGGGAAACCAGCTGTACCGGGATGCATCCGGCCACGTGGGACTTCGGCGAGTTAGGAGGTGGCTGATTGAAGAGGGACAGTTGCCATTTCCGGTGCGCATGTCCACAGAGAGGGCTCTGAGTGCCGCCTCTGGCACCTGTGCCATAGGTTCGCCACCACTAATAATAATAATAAAGTTGGAAGGGACCTTGGAGGTCATCTAGTCCAATTCCCTGCTCAGGCAGGTAACCCTATACTATTTCGAACAAATGGCTGTCCAGTCTCTTCTTAAAAACTTCCAGTGTTGGAGCATTCACCAATTCTGGAGGCAGGTTGTTCCACTGGTTAATTGTTCTAACTGTTAAGAAGTTTCTCCTTAGTTCTAGGTTGCTTCTCTCCTTGATTAGTTTCCATCCGTTGCTTCTTGTCCTGCCTTCAGGCACCTTGGAAAATAGCTTGACTCCCTCTTCTTTGTGGCAGCCCCTGAGATATTGGAACACTGCTATCATGTCCCCCCTCGTCCTTCTCTTCATTAAACTAGACATACCCAATTCCAGCAGCCTTNATTCCAAGTGTGGCCTTACCAAGGCATTGTAAAGTGGTATTAATACTTCACGTGATCTTGATTCTATCCCTCTGTTAATGCAGCCTAGCACTGTGTTGGCCTTTTTGGCAGCTGCAGCACACTGCTGGCTCATATTTAAATGATTGTCCACTAGGACTCCGAGGTCCCTCTCACAGTTACTACTATTGAGCAAGGTACCCCCTATACTATACCTGTACATATGGTTTTTCTTGCCTAAATATAGAACCTTACATTTTTCACCATTGAATTTCATTTTGTTAGATAGTGCCCAGTGTTCAAGTCTGTCCAGATCCTCCTGTATCCTAAGCCTGTCTTCTGGAGTGTTGTCTATTCCTGCCAGCTTGATATTATCTGCAAATTTGATGATTTCCCCATCTATCCCCTCGTCCAAATCATTGATGAAGATGTTGAAGAGCACTGGGCCCAGAACAGAGCCCTGGGGCACCCCACTACACACTTCCCTCCATGTAGATGTGGTTCCATTGAGGACCACACGCTGAGTACAGCCGGTCAACCAGCTACGGATCCATCTGGTGGTGATGCTGTCTAACCCACATTTTTCTATCTTATAAAGTAGTAGGTTGTGATCTACTTTATCAAATGCCTTACTGAAGTCCAAGTAAATGATATCCACAGCATTCCTCTGATCCACTAATTTTGTCACTTGGTCAAAGAATGCAATAAGATTTGTCTGGCATGATCTGTTTTTGACAAACGCATGTTGGCTTTTAGTAATGACTTTGTTTGCTTCTAGGTGTTCGCTGATTTATTGTTTGATTATCTTTTCCAGAATCTTCCCAGGTATTGAGGTCAGGCTGATAGGTCTGTAATTTCCTGGGTCCATTTTTTCTCCTTTTTTGAAGATGGGAACTACATCAGCTCTTTTCCAGTCCTCTGGTAGTTCCCCAGTGCTCCAGGATCTTTGAAAAATATAGTTCAATGGTTCTGAGGTCACATCTGCCAGTTCCTTGAGAACCCTGGGGTGTAATCCATCTGGTCCTGGTGATTTGAACTTGTCTAGGCTGGACAGGTGCTCACTTACTGTTTTCTTGCCTATCTTAACTTGCGTTTCTATTCTGTTTTTTATGGCACTATTTTTGGTAGGTTGGTCTGTTTTTTCCCTTTGTGTAAAGATAGATGCAAAAAACGAGTTAAATAGTTCTGCTTTCTCCCTGTTGCTTGTCACCTTCTTGCCACTTTCCCCCACTAATGGACCAATCATTTCCTTCACTTTTTTCTTGTTTTTTACATGTTGAAAGAAGCTTTTTTTTGTTATTTTTGACTTTGGTCGCAAGCCTTAGTTCATTTTGAGCCTTAGCTTTCCTCACTTCATTTTTGCAGGCTCCGGCTATTTGCTGATATTCTGCTTTAGTTATGTGCCCCTCTTTCCACTTTCTATACTTGTCCTTTTTAACTTTCAAATTATCAGAGAGTTCTTTATGCAGCCATGCTGGTTTCTTTTGAAAGCTGTTATTTTTCCTCTTTGTTGGTATTGTGCTGGACTGGGCTTTTATAATCTCACTTTTCAAAATTTCCCAAGCTTCTTGAGTTGTTTTCCCCTTGAGGATTCTCATCCATAGAATCCTTCCCAAGCTCTCTCTAAGTTTATTGAAATTAGGTCTCTTAAAGTCCAAGACTCTAGTTTGACTGTGTTCTATTGCTTGTGCTTGCATAATGTTGAATTACAATATTGCATGATCACTCTCCCCCAGGTTCCTGTGGCTTCAACACCTTCTATCATTTCATCTCTGTTAGTGAGAATTAGATCCAAAATGGCTAATCCCCTAGTTCCCTTCTCTACTTTTTGGGAGACAAAGTTGTCTGCTAGGTTTGCAAGGAATCTGTTTGATCTTCCACTTAGTGCAGAGTTTGTCTCCCAGTTGATGTCAGGGTAGTTAAAGTCCCCCATTACTATTGTGATGTCCTTCCTACATACCTTAGTTAGCTGACTAGCAAAAAGTTCCTCTATTTCCTCTGTTTGGTTGGGTGGCCTGTAGTATACACCTATGTTAATGTCATTTTCCCCCCTTTTATATTGACCCAAATGCATTCAAGACAGTTTTCATCATTGTTGTGCTCTATTTCTGTAGAGATGTAGTTATTTCTTACATATAGAGCAACTCCACCTCCTCTTTTATTTGGTCTGTTTCTTTTAAATAATTTAAATCCCTCTAGCTGTGTGTTCCATTTGTGGGTTTCATCCCACCATGTTTCCGTAATGGCAACAATATCATATCTGCCCTCATTAACCTGAATTTCTAGTTCACCCTGTTTGCTGTTCATATTCTGTGCATTGGTGTATAGACATTTGAGACCTTTATGACTGACCCTGTGTTTACTTTCTACATGAATAGAGTTCCCCTATTGTCTTACTACCTATTTGGTTAGTGCGCTTTGTGTGGCACTCACTATTAGAAGCTTGATTTTGCTTGACAGCAAGGTTGATATTCTTGTCCACACACACATCTATGTTTCATGCACTGATAGCCCTATAATTTTTAGATTGCTGGGGACAGGGATGTTCTGTATCAATTAACTCACTGTCCCCCACTGTTTAGTTTAAATATTCCTCCAGAAAATCTGTGAATTTATAGCCGAGTAACTCAGTCCCTTTTTTTGATGGATGCAAACCATCTCTTTTGTACATTTTTTCATTGGACCAGCTACAGACATCGTGACTAATATATCCAAACCCTTCCCCTTTACACCACTCCTTTAGCCACATATTGAATTGTGCTATATACTGGCCTTTTCCATCCACTGACCTATCATCTTCTATTACTTTTTGCCTGGGGGCTTCCTACTGCTATTGGCACTATACTGTAGATATGATTAGATAGGCCTATAGTTGGATCCAGCTAGAATTATATGTTTGTAATTTCTGTCATGTCAAAACTAGTAAACAACAGTTATAGTAAAAAAAAATGCTTATACTTGTAGAATTACTGATCTTTCACGCCTCCTCTCATCTATATTCTGTAATTAAAATAAGTTCTGGCTATTTTATATCATATAATTGTTTCTCAATTTCACATATGATAACGCACAAGGAGAACTGTATGAAGATGATACAATGTTTATGACTCATCAGAGAAGATGTCCATGGTCATATCTTTTGCTAAGCATTACCTTAACAGCATGAGTAATGCATGTGCTAAGAATTATGGAAGTTGAAAACCAATACATATTGAAGACATCAGCTTAGGAAAAACAATAAATATGATCTTCAACTTGTTAAGAAAAATATGTTTATGAAGAAGAGTTTCAAAAGAATAAAATTAAAAATATTATTTAAATTATTTAAATTATTCCTTAAGTCATCTTGACCAGTCTGTATATTTTTGTTTCTCATTAATAAATTTGCCATGTTTTATAAAACATTAATATATAAAGAAGAAAGGTTTTTTCCAACTAGTTGGCTCTTCAACCTGATAACTGTAACATAACATTAAGGCCACAAATCATTAATAACAAAATATGACAGAAAAAAACTGAGTCTAAAATCCAACTTCATTACTGATTGTACCAATTCTAAATTTATGTACCACATGGAAAGCCTCCAGAAATTCATTGAAGTCAATGCTACCATCTTTATTAAAATCCATGGTGCGAACTAAAATGTCAATGGCTTCATCACTCACATCATTCTTCACATGGGCATTAAAGAGTTTCCATGTTTGGTGGAATTCATCAGCAGAAATAAGGCCTAAACAAAGGGAAATCTGGTGTTACAAAAAGCACTGCAAATTTGCATAAAGAATTTAAATACTATATGTTACTTCTATATGAGAATGCAACTAGAATTGGGGAGTCTGAAGAAAACAATGTAGAACTTCAAGCTGTATCAGTTGTACATGTTACTATCTATGCCTGGTGTGGTTTCAAAAGCTGGTTATAAAAACTTTAAAAAGCATAGGACCTTCCTACCTAAATGCAGGCTAGGTTCATATGAATCTGTGTAATCCATGTGAATGACTAGAATCTTTTCTTTTATAAATAAAATATGTCATAAAATAGAAAAGCTGAGGCTGAGAGGGAAGGTTGCACATGTAATAATAATATGGAATTCTTTACCCTAAAAACATGGCTTGGTTTGGTTTTTGAAAATTATTGAAAAGTTTTTTTCTGTTATTTTATTAGATTGTAATACTACTACTTGTTCTACTAAGAATTCTGATTCATAACTTTGGGCAGTAACTTCCAAGACTGGATGGGTACAGAAAATTGATGTGACTCTCAGGGCAAATATTCCATAGCTGCTGTTCAGAGAAGGTCCAGGCTGTAAAGAGCCAGTTCTGCAACATCTGTGCAGAATAGACTCCACAACATACTAACATACCCACTATTGGCACTGTTTGCTTATTATTCTATTTTAAAAAATTCAGTGGATTTTTTTAAACACCCAATAAATTATTTTCTGAATGCTGTGCTAATCAGTAGCACAATAAACAAAATAGTCATCAATCAAGGAAATTGCTATAAATGCAGGATAGGGACATAAGACACACACACAGAGTTTGTTTTGCACCAAGACTTTGTTTTGCTATTGTCTTGGCTTGTTTGAGCATCATGTTTCATACTGTTGAAACCAAATCACTTTGGGGATCCAACTTGCACAGAGGGAAAGGAGAAATGGAGGCATTTGGCAGGAAGATGTTAATGAATTTTTCTCTAGAGCACAGGTCGGCAACCCACGGCTCCGGAGCCGCATGCGGCTCTTTCAGCGTCTCCTGCGGCTCCCTGTCCTCAATTCTCACGAAGTTTGAATTGATTGGTTGAACTTCTTTGGTTTGTGGGACTGCCCACAAACCTCTTTCCTTCTTTGGACTGCACATGGTGGCAGCGGAGGAAGAGCCAGAAGGATTGTTGGAAAGGCGGCAGAACCTGGGTAAGGAGCCAGTCTCGGGATGCCTCTTCCCTGCCTGGTGGGTCTCCCCTCGCCCTGCTGTGCTGCCGCCTCTGCCTGTTAGTTGGAGGGGGGTCGCCTTGGGTCTCGGTAGCTTCCCCACTCCGCCCGCGCCTTTCGGCCGTCTCGTGAGTCGAGAGATTCCACCGCGGCGCCTGCCCAGCCCTTTCCCCACCTGCTGCATGGCGCCTCTTAGCTGTCCTCCCGCTGCCACCGCTGCCGCGGGGCTCTCCACCGCCCGGCCCCATCTGTGGCACCTTCCTCGGCCCTTTGCCGCGGCCCTTTGCCGCCCGGCCCCACCTCGGCCCGGGCAGCCACGGCCCTTTGCCATCCTCCCCTTGCCGCTGCTGCCGCGGGGCTCTCCACCACCCGGCCCCATCTGTGGCACCTTCCTCGGCCCAGGCAGCCGCACCCCTTCACCGCCCGGCCCGGGCAGCCGCGGCCCTTTGCCATCCTCCCCTTGCCGTCGCTGCCGCGGGGCTCTCCACTGCCCAGCCCCATCAGTGGCACCTTCCTCGGCCGGGCAGCCGCGCCCCTTCACCGCCCGGCCCGGGCAGCCGCGGCCCTTTGCCGTCCTCCCCTTGCCGCCGCTGCCACAGGGCTCTCCACCGCCCGACCCCATCTGTGGCACCTTCCTCGGCCCTGCAGCCGTGGCCCTTTGCCACCCGGCCCCACCTCGGCCTGGGCAGCCGCGGCCCTTTGCCATCCTCCCCTTGCCGCCGCTGCCACGGGGCTCTCCACTGCCCGGCCCCATCAGTGGCACCTTCCTCGGCCCGGGCAGCCGCGCCCCTTTGCCACCTGGCCCGGGCAGCCGCGGCCCTTTGCCGTCCTCCCCTTGCCGTCGCTGCCGCGGGGCTCTCCACCGCCCGGCCCCATCTGTGGCACCTTCCTCGGCCTGGGCAGCCGCGCCCGTTTGCCATCCGGCCCGGGCAGCCGCGGCCCTTTGCCGTCCTCCCCCTGCCGTCGCTGCCGCGGGGCTCTCCACCACCCAGCCCCATCTGTGGCACCTTCCTCGGCCCTGCAGCCGCGGCCCTTTGCCGCCCGGCCCCACCTCGGCCCAGGCATCCGCGGCCCTTTGCCGTCCTCCCCTTGCCGCCACTGCCACGGGGCTCTCCACTGCCCAGCCCCATCAATGGCACCTTCCTCGGCCCGGGCAGCCGCGCCCATTCGCTCCCCGGCCCCACCTCATCGGGGTGCGGAACTGGGCTGCGGACGCCTGCCCAACTGGGTGGAGAGCCTGCGCCTCCCCTTCTCCTGCGGCCGGGGAAAGAGGGCCGGCACCAAGCCTGTCGTGGAGGACTTTTTAGGCCCTGGATACCCCCCAGGCCCAGGCACTGCAGCTCCGCATCAGGAGGGAACCCTCCGGACCTTCGGTTTTCCCGGCTTGTCAACGAGGCTTGCAAACTCGGCTCCTGCCAGGGAAGCTCCTTCCCCGAAGCATGCAATTGCTCAGAGCCCGTCCCAAAAGGTGCTGCTTCCCTGGCAGGAACCGGGTTTGCAAGCCTCGTTGGCAAGCCGAGAAAACCGAAGGTCCGGAGGGTTCCTGGGCTGACGGGAAGGGGGTGGGGGGTATCCGGGGCCTAAAAAGTTCTCCAGGACAGGCTCTGTTGAGGCAGAATTCAAATCACAGGCATTGAGGAGTTTTAAATATTCAAACCAAGAAATCAGACTCCGTGAAATCAGCGAGACTTCCCCCGCGTGGTATGCATAACGTTGCCCCTCAACCCTCACTGAAGCCACTGAGCAAATGAGGGAGTCCGTCGCTGGCAACATTACAAGCCGATGCTGAGGCTTCAAGTCAGTTGCGCCCATTTAACCCACACATAACTGCTGCCCAGGATCAGCTCCTTAAGCTGAGAATTGCCCTAAAAGTCGGTTAAATTTAAAACATTTAAAACTGTTAACGAAGCCCCCTAAGCATTCGACGGGTGGGAGGATCGCTCGCGCTCGGCTGTTAACCGGCTCTTTTGTGGGAGGGGTCGCACAGGGACCGTTGATTGGGTGAAGCAAGCGGGGGCGATTCCATGGGAGAGAAGAGGCAGGGCATTATCTCCACGGTTACGGGGGAACACAAATCACAGCGGAGCTTTCATCTCGTGCTGTTGCCAAAGTGAAGCAGCGAAACCTCGCTTGGCCTCATCCTGCAGTAAAGTCTTCCTTGGGCGGCCCTTTATCCGTGTTCTGCGCTGGCAATACCCGCCCCTCGCGTCTTAGTCAAGATTGTCAAGAGGGGATGAAGTACTACTCTGTGATTGTTGGGGAGGGAAGTGTCATTCATTTACCATATTTTTACCTCGCTTTTTGGTCAGTGCACTCAATTCAGAATCAAGCCCCGTTATGTGTGTGTGCATGCACGCGTGCATGCGCACATTTTGCGGCTCCCAGGGTTTTTTTTGTGAGGGAAACGGGTCCAAGTGGCTCTTTCACCGTTTTAGGTTGCCGACCCCTGCTCTAGAGTGTAGCATCACATGATCAAGAGACACTACTTTTTAGGAGAATTAAGTGACTGGAAAAATCAACTAAAATTTGCCTCTATTTTTAGTTATGTATTGTGATTTAACTTCACTCACTAGGTGGAAATAACTGCTGCCCATATCCCTGCGATCAATATTTGAACGCTTTTAATTAAAAAAACCGACTTAATGTATTTTAAGATAATTTAATAAATACAAGACCATCTTCCCCTAATTCATCCTACTATGGTATCTGTAACTCTCTTTTCTAGGCTTAGATACACTACTATGGCATTATTTTTGGAACGCTAAAGTTTTAACATACCAGAATGGTCTTGGTCAATCATATTAAAGATAATCTCCAAATCAGCTTTGTATCTACACAGAGTTTCCACCAAATATGGTTGAACCTAAAATAAGACAGAAAGAGAGAGAGAGAGAGAGAGAGAGAGAGAGAGAGAGAGAGAGAGAGATTAGAAATAATAATATACAATAAATACTCAGTCTATGGTTGAAATCACAATATTGCAACCTATTTTATATCTTGTAAAATATATATTTTAAAATGCAATTTATTTCATGCAAAACCAGCATCCAGAATCCAAATTCTAAACTCTAAAAGATTTTAATTTAAAATTTAATTGAAGATATGCATTATCCTAAGAAAACTTCCAGATTAAACTTCTAATGTACAATAACTCCAGATGTTTATCCATTGGTAACTTTGCCACTTTTTATCCTTCATATTTCAAAAGAAAATTCTCTTAAGGAAGAAACTAATAGAATGCCATTGATTAGTAATGCTAGTGGTTATTTTCCTATGTATACAGTAAGAGTCACATTGCACAATTGTGTATACAAGTTTCTAAATAAAATTAATAGTATTATACAAACCATTTTAACAATGCTATCAATTCAGCCATTTCCTACATTAAGGTGTACGACTAGAGCTTCAAGACTGAGGATCACTACTATGTCCTTTAAAGCCCATCCAAAGGTTGTCACCAAATAGAATTTTTATAATTTCTAAAGTGACAGAAGAAAAACCTATTGAGCATGTAGGGCCTGGAAAGATACGTATGTATCTTCTGTCAGTCATGCAATGGTCTGAAAACTCAACATGTACTTGAATAAAGATTATATACTATTGAAAGTCCCAACTGAAAGACCATTTTAAAATTTGGACTGTATATATTAATATATCCCCATGTTTTGCTATTGTTAAAATACACTGATTTAAATGCTGATTTAATGTTTCATATTGCAGCATACAAAACAAGAACAGTTTTTATCAGTGTGAGAAGCATATATATTTGAATTTCTTTTCTTTCTTGCATATACATAAAAATAGAGGGTATGATCAGAGTAACTGTATTTAATATCTATATTTAAATAATTATAATTAAATATAATTAAATGAAATAATAACATTTTTTCCTTCTGTCTCTGCACACTGTTTGGTCCTGCCCTGCCTCTCTACAGAATGTCCAGCCTGTTGTTCAAAATAAAGTTCAGACCCTCTGAAAAAAAGTTGATCATCCTTGTTCCAAATCACCTCACCTCTTTGATGGGTAGTATGATTTCTAAATTGTCAAAACATGAAAGATATTCCACACTTCCATCCAGAGCCAGGCAAACTAGTCGAGAACGGAGAGTTCTCCAGGGTAGGTCAAGATGCAGAACCGATTCCATGGCAGAAGCCCATTGGCTAAGAGAAATCCTTCCTGTTAAAAAATGAAACGTATTTTATGTTTCAACAAAAGCTCCTTATAAGAGGATGTGATGTGTATTTTATCAAACCACAACCCCCTCCAGTTTCAATTGAAACATCATTGCAGGAGGTATTGTAGCATTGAGATTTCAATAAACTAAATTACAGGGCTACTTTTTAATAAAAACTGGCCAAGCATAGTGGCTAACTTCTAAATGTGGACCAGCTCCCAGAGTTCCACAGCCAGACATGCTCGCTGGGGAATTCTGGGAGTTGAAGTCCACATATATCGAACTGACTGAAATTGAAAATCACTGTTCTAAAGACTGGACCACCAGACAAACACACACCCTCTCATACACACAAACATTCTACCAGCTTCACTAGAGCTTATGAAGTACACTATGTAGAATAGGGAATAGAGAAGGGTGACCAACCTACAGATTGTTGGTATACTATTTGCAGCACATCTCATCACATCACTGAAATCTGGTGGGGAAACAGTTACATTTCAGCACTGAGTTTTAATTTGCTTTTGCTTTTTTTTCTTGTCAACATGAAACATCAGAAATTTCTCAAATGAAATGAAAGGTGTGCAGATTTCAGCTTGTGTGTATATGTGTGATTGTTGGGTGGGGGAGGACTTAAAGAGGAAAATGAAAAAATAATATCTGTCAAAGACAAGGTTATTTCCATCCTTAAGAGTCTTTTTGATATGTTGGTAAGACTAATCAATCAATAAACAATCTTTCCTTAAAAGTCATCCCTTCTTGAATAAAAATGGCTGGTTTCTAACTTGGGGGTAAGATTTAAGTTGGGAATGTTAATTGGATTTTAACATTAAGCTTGCGGTCTTTCCATTCCCTCCCCTTAACCATTAATGGGGGGAGGGTGGCAAAAATCTGGTTTCTCAAATGTTACCTGTTCCTGGTATTGTATGAGGAATGAAAAGAAAAATTAGAAACTTTGATAATTATGAGCTCACAGTTACTCCTCTTAGAATCACAGCTCATCTTTAGCTTACTGTCTGTCTGCTCTGCTCCATCCTCTGTTGGTCACGTCCCCCAACCTTTACTTGAGAAGCTTGGAGGCTACAGAAGAAAGAGAAAAAGCAAAACCTTGCCATAGGCAAAGTCTTAACCTCTTCTGCTTTGGAAATGTAAGCCTGGGTATAACAACAGAATCAATTCCATCCTATACATTCCAGATGTAAATAATTTGTAACTGAAGAGATTCTATATATTGAAGGGTAATAAATGCAACAATGGCAGGAGAACAGCACTTAAAAAAACACAAATAGTGGATATATTATAATTTTATAATCTGAAGCATTGAAAAAATATTATTTCATATGGAATGGGAAATATGAAAATATCAGAATGGTTCTTAACAAGGGAAACTTTTAAAAAAATATGTTTTATTGATTTTTAACATAATCACCTTAATATTTGGTAAACAGCATATTGTCTCGGTTAGTATTTAAAAAACAATAACAATTAATTTCTATAATTCTATAGTCCATATAATGGCTTTGCTTGATTTTCTCTTCTTCCAATAATACTCTCTTTTGCCAACCTTAATACAGTTCTTCTTATTAAATATAGACATTTTTTCATGTTTCTGCAAATAATAACCACATTCAGTGTTTTTTTTGTAAAAAAAAAAAAAAAAGGTGCCGGAACTCACACACAGCTCCAATGGACTGGCAGAAACCTCTAGCACGCTGCATATGGCTCCAGTCAAAAGCCCTTTACAGAGCGGGGGGGGGACCACTTTAGGTAGCTTCCAAGGCGCAGATCACATGAGCAACGTCAGCTGACGGACCGCATTGCCGCGGTTTTTGAGAGGGTGCTTGTTTGAAGCTGGGATGTCTTTTGCCACCTCTTCTGCTGCTTTGGGAACGCACCTGGTCCTTCGAAGAGATTCTCTCCAGAAGCCAATCCTGGTCCCTGGCAGCCAATGTGGGGGTAAGGACAGGTGGCGGGGGGGGGAGCCCTGTGAACCAAGGCAGAGAAGAAGGTCTACTTTCAGGGCTGTGGAAGTGTTTCCGGGTCGACCTTCGATGCCCCTGATTTCCCCAGACAGCTTCCTTTCACCAAGCCAGAGCTTTACTTGTGCTGGTGGCTTAGAAAGAACCAGTTCTTCCCTTCAAAAAAAAGGTGCCGGAACACCGTTCCGGTGTGTTCTATGACAAAAAAAGCACTGAACACATCAATATAAAGCTTATTTTCTAATTGCCTCATCATAGATCCTGTTTACAGAATTCTTATTTAATTTTGTTTTTCCCACAATATTCAAACATTCTTACTGGTTAAGATTTTCTCAAAATTAGTTACACTTAAGTATTTAAGTCTTTTTTCTCATACAAGCCATTCCAACACGTTTACATTTCTCTTTAAAAAAAACCAAAAAAAAACCCCCAGAGAAAACGTTTTTTTTATATAAATCATCCCGACATTTTTATATTTCTCATGTCAAAAAACAAAACACAAAGGAAAAAAGAAAGAAAAAATACTATGTTACTTGAGGGGTTCATCCCTTTTAAATTAATCTTTATTTATATCCAAAATCTTTCTATTTCTTTAACCATATTCAAACAGATGTTTAATTTTTAAATATTCCCTCTGGTAAATCCCATCATCTAATTTCTTAATTTTCACTTTAGCCTTTTTTTTTTTTGCCAAACATCTTTCCTGATCAATATGCTTTGCTGAATCAAAGACTCTTTCCATAATCTTAAAAGTGTTGTTGCAGGTACAAAAGGCAAAACAGATAAGATGTTTTTATAGGAAGGTTTCACCCCTTCGTATTCATTGAGAATCTTTTCCTTTCTTTCTTTCTTTCTTTCTTTCTTTCTTGATTTTATTTATCATTTTTTGTCTCTCAAGTTCTCATAGTTCTCCTGGCAGAATCCATTTTGTCAAATCTTTTTTCTTGTCCTCAAACTTATTTTGTAATCTTAGGATATAGGTTACCTTTTCCATGTCCAGTATTTCCTGTAAGTTTTTTTCCATCTGGGTTAAGTCATACTTTCTTCTATTGTTAAGTTCCATCTTGAAATCTCTGTCCTCTGTCTGATATTCAGTTGTCTGTTTTTACTGCTCACTCTCTGTTTTTATTTTCTGAGAATGTTTGTGTTGTAAAGTTAAATTGGAGATGTGTTCATTTATATTTTCAAAGTTATTTTTAATTTCCTTGTGGTTTGAGATCATTGTTGTTTGGATTAGTTGCAACATAGCATAAATCTCCTTCTGGAAAGTATTTGATTTTTCTTGGTATATCCTTTCTGCAGATCTCTGGTTTTCCATGATAGCTAAAAATCAGGGTTTTCCTTTCTCTACAGACAGCTTTAAAGTCACAGTTGAGTTGGTAACCCAGAAAGGTCAATTCTTGTTTTTAGAGTTTATAATTCTTACTTTGTAGATAGCCCAAAATGTTTTCTTTCTTTTTTGTCACAGCTGTTCTCTCTTATTAAGACATTGAAGGTCACCAAAACCAAGTTATCTTTTCCTGGGCTTTGCCAGTCACTGTAATAAAGCAACTGCTGTTGTATATTTTCATCCACCACTAGATGTCAGCACCAGTCAGTAATAGACAATTGTTTACTTCTATTTTCATGATTTAAAAGGAAAACCTTAACAGATTCCACCAATTTCAAACTTATCCAAATTAAGTCTTATATTCATTTCATTTCAGTATATTTCTGTTTCCCCTGAAAAGTTTAATTTGCCGCTTCCATCTGTAGGAGGGTGTGGCAAAGATTCCCCCCCCCCTTCTCACTTTCGGAGGCTTTTTGCTTCTTGGGGTTTTCCTTTTCTTTTTCTTTTTCCAGAAAATCAATTTTCAAGCAGAAGAGAGAAAATCACTGTTCTTACCCAGTTCCAAACACGTTGTTTACAATCAGCTTAAAGTAGTGCTTTTGGGCTTCGGCTGCTTGTAGCTTGGACTGGACTCTGAAGTTAAGCTAGTCTTTCTCCTGCTGGTTTCTGGAAAGCTTTTTCCAAACCGATCGGATCAACCGCCGTCTTTCCACAATCGTTGGGACTGCCTTCCTTCTTTATTGCCTCTACGGGGCAACCTCAGGCCCATTTAGGGTCCCCTAGCAGGCAGAAATTGGCTGTAGGGTGCAGAGCCCCACAATCCCTCAGCTGCTGTGCTACTGCCCCAAACCAGAAGCCCCTTAACAACTCACCCAAACGTAGTCAACTTTTGAGAAAATTGTAACCTATAAAGATATTTTGAATACTGAAGGGAAACCAAAATTGAAATAAGAGTTGAGAAAACAGGGTATTGGTTCAATAAGGTGGCCTCAATTGCAAATATAATTGAGATATGAGCTGGATAGAAAAGATGTTATAAGCTGGAACTATTTTTATTAGATATAATATTAGAAAAATAAGTTGAGGAAGTATATACTTAATGTTGTATGTATTAATAGCAGTAAGAATTGTATTTGCTTAGTGATTGTAAAATGAAGGAATATTACCTCAAGAAGAGAGGATCAAGAAAACGTTGGAATGTGTAGAAATGGACAGAGCGATATTGAAGGACAAAGAAAAAGAAGACACAGAATAATTTTAAATAAAGGATATAGGTTATCACTGGCCGGAAAAAGGGGTAGAGATCAGGAATTCAATATGTATCTTCAAGTAAAAAAATGAACCCAGACAACATGTTGTTTACTATGCACTTATGATTTGTAAAAATAGAAAATCAATAAAATATTATTTAAAAACCTCCACAAATAGTGGATATATAATTTCATAATCTGAAGCATTGAAAAAACAATATTATTTTATATACCATTGTATTCTCTATTGCTTTGGACTGTGAAACCTGCAGAGAGTTCCCTGCAAATACTGTTATTTTTCGTGAATACTGATAGATATTCTGTACATCTAGGAATTCATTAGTAAGTTTACTAAGTTCATTAGTATGTTCACATAATTGGGCTTTGCAAATAATCACCTGTTAGTGGACAATCTATATTTATGATGCCATCTGCATGCTTTCCTAATTATCCAATACTGACACATGTGGATTCAAGATACTAATGCAACATAGCAATCTTCATTTAAAATCAGGGGCAAGCACATGTCTGAGAAAAAAAAATATCTTAAGGTAGTGTTACACCAAAATTGGAGCACAGAAGAAGAACCTGGTTAGCTATATGCTCAACAGAAATACGGTAGCTCCTCCTGCAAATACATATTGGCAATACCATGCTTCCAGAATGTCTCTTCTGCACTATCAACATTCCTTATCTATGGAAGAATTAGACTTCAAATGCAGCTGTTAATTATCAGAGGTTTTTTGTCTTATGTGGTAATTGTATATGAAGCAACAGTCGTGTAATTCTTTAATTGCAGTGTCAAGAGGGTTGCAACATATGCTTTTTCTTTTTTTGTTCATATTGAGATAATGAATAATCTCTGATCTTTCCCCCCCCCCATCAACAGTCACAAAGTAGGATGAAGCAATTTCCCTTTGGTAATACCAAGCCAGGAGCAACCAGGAGCAGGATTTGAAAGGTCAAGGTAGCAATCATATGCTTTTTGGGCACAGCATGAATCTTACAGTCATGGGCAACATCTTGATTCTTTGTCTCTTCCAATGATATCCCTAGCCATGAATGTGAAAAGGAAGGAAGATAAACTGGTATCTCATTTGTACAGCAAGATGTTTCTCCTTAGTGGGAAAAGCATAATTAATTCAAGTGTGCCCGATACTTCTGAGCTATTGAGGATCTTCAACTTACCTAAATTACCTAAGATTTCAGGCCACTTTTACTATATGATATATCAATTTACAAAATTTGGACAGAAGATAGAAGGAGATACTTATAATTTATTGGAGGATTCTTTCAATGTCTCATAAATGGCTGTTTGGGACTGGATATGTATTGCCCCCTACAAGGGAAATCAGACTAAGATACCAATGACATGTAAGTCGGTACTACTTTTATTGTAACAGTATCTTGCAAATCTGAATGTGCTTTTCTCCCCTCCCTTTTATCTTCATGTGATCTAAAGAGAGGCTTGTCTGAGATTTTTTCTCAATTTTCTTTCTTTGTCCAGGCTTAGTTCCGTTTTGTCTGTTGTCTGGGTAAAGGCTCTTCTTCCTGTCCTGCAAGGCTCTCCACAGACAAATATGCCCATAGATGTATTTGTCTACAACACATTACATGATAGTCAACTTTTGATCAGGTAACTCTTCCACAATAGCTGTTTTGTCGGTATATCCTGGCCTCAAAATATTTCCTAGTTCTTTTGAAGGAGAGTCTCTACCTCTCATCTGATTTTATTCAGATTGTTACTAGAATCACAAGGCTGGAAATAACCATTTAAGCCATTAGATAGAGTCCTCTACTCAGGGATCCAACTTAAAGCTCCCCAGACAGTCAGGTATCTCTCTAATCCTGTCCTGAACACATCCAATGAACACAAGACCACTGCTTTTCCAGGGAATTTGTTGTATGCTATTGAATTGCTCTTACTGTTAGGGAGTTTTTTCTAACGTTCAATTGAAATCTGATTTTCTGTAACTCACATCATTTCATATTCTGCACTCTGGGACAAGAGAAAACAGGTCTTAAAGTTCTCTATGACAATATTTCAAGAGTTTGAAGACCACTATTATTATATTCAGTTAGCCTTTTTCAAAACTAAATATCCTTCAATCCCTTTTCATAGGACTTGGTTTTCAATCCCTTGATTTCCTTGCCATCATTTTTTGAATATGTTCTAATGTCTCTGCATCCCTTTTAAAAGGTGATCCCCAGAACTCTCAGAATAAATTGGAACAATTACTTCCCTTGATTTGGTAAATATACTTATGTTAATACAAGTAATGAGATACTAAATTCTGCTGCTAGAATGGTCTGAAAAGGACATTGCACACTGGAAACGTTGTCACTGGAATTCTTAAAAAACAAGAATTACAGAGTTGGAAAAGATCGCATGAGTCATTTTGATCAGCCTCCAAGCTCATGCACTATTTTTGGGGCAGCAGTGTCCATTATTCTAAATAATTTGATGTCACCCATAAATTGCATCTTTACTCAATCCAGCCTCATTTATGAATGATTCATAGTGGCATCTGTCCCATACAAATCTAGAATCTATTGCTTCTGTTCTTTTGTTATACAATTCACTACTTTTACAGCTCTTTGTCACATTTTCTTCCTGTAACTTGCAACATACGAAATTACTTGTACATAAAAGGAAACACAAAACTGACAAACAAAATGAAACACTTTTTCAAATCACATTACCTGTGCAAATTGGATCATACTGGGTAAAAGCTGCAATGAGGTCTGATTTGTGGGTATAAAGTTTCTCTTGCAAACACTTTAAAGCAGAAAGCTCAATGGCAGTCACTCTACAAAGAAAATTATTAAACTGGGCAATTAGAACAACAAAATCTCTTTACAGTTCCATGTCAGAGCACAGAATTTTAGGATTTCTGAAACTCCCACATGGAGAACAAACAAAATACTTAAACATAATGGTAAACTTGAGTAGTGCTACATATCCAGTTAGAAGAATTGAAAAAAATAAACTTGCATTTAGGAAAACAGCTGCATGAGTGGCAATATAATCTCAATAGTTCTTGTAGTCAGAGATTTTATATTACTAATTTACATTTTTTTTCTTTAGTTATAAACTAAAAAAAAGTTGAAAAAGTGAGGAAATCTAAGCAAAGTGGCCAATCAGGAAAGTATGTACATCCAACAGAAAGATGCTTACCACATTTACATACAATAAGGATGAAACAAAGCATAAATAAGTAAGGGCTATACTGGATTAAGTACAAATTGAGTTTGATGGTTATTAGCATTACTATCCTAAATTTCAACTTTTCTGGCAGTCCTACAAACAGCATTTTACCTTCGTACTGCTAGGGCTGATCAACAGCTAGTTTTGTGGAATAGAAGCAAATGTAAGCAAAACTGTTAGCCATTGTTGCCAGTTAGGTTTGAAAAAGGTAGGAGGAGGACCAAATTGCCTCTGGCACAAGCTAAAGGAGCTCTTGGCTATCACTGGGCTATCAGTGAATTAAAATCATAGGTTGGCCCTTAATTCTAAGACAACCAGACATCAAGTACATGTACTCCTCGAGTTACGAGTATAATGGAGCCTGCCCATTCCACTCGTAACTCAAAAAATTGTAGAGTGAATCTCGTACCTTGAACGAGATTACTCCCTTGCTCATTAAAACGCAAGCACTCGTTAAGCGAACATGAGATATCTCAGGGTGGGGAAGGCCATGGAGGGCCTATAGTGATGGGACAGGTCCCCAAGGCCTCCCCGACCCCCTAAGATACCACATGCTTCCCCCTCCCTTCCTGCCACGCTGGACTCACCTGGAAAAGATCTGTCTTCTCTCTGCCACGGTTCCTGCTGCCGCCCAGATCTGAGGCTAGGGGATGCTTCCACAACCCCTGGCAGCCCGATCCGGGCTCCAGAGCCCTTTTCCAGGCCGCTGCCACCCGGATTTCAGGCCAGGGAACACTTCCACACACTCCTGGCCCGATCCAGGCTCCCAGAGGCACATGGAAGTGTCCCCCAGCTTCAGTTCCATTCTCTGTTGCAGAGAACAGAGGCCTAAAATACCATGAGATCACGCAAGTTCAGTAGCATGAGATCTCGCCCCACTGATCTCACGTGATCTTGCATTACTTTAGGCTTCCATTCTCTGCGAACGCACCGAAGGCCTGGAGCAACCAAGAAAGTAAAGGATCTCAATCTTCGTAGGTTGAGTATTGATGGCCTGGTGCCTAGGGAGACCCAGGGTAGGAGTGGGGAAGGAGGGAATAACCAGAGTGAATGTTGTAGAGCCACTGCGGTCGCTTGTAAGAGCGAACGACTGCCATGGTGCTGCAATATTCGTAACTTTGGGACTTGGTTGTAAGCACTAGGGGGCACTCATCATGTAACTTTGAACGAGCGTTAAGTGAACGTTTGTAACTCGGGGATTACCTGTAATATATACCAATGGATAGTTTAGCATTCTGTTTCCAAATATGTATATTATTTTAAGCCAGACATGTCAAACACAAGGCCCGGGGGCCGGATGCGGCCCACGAAGTGGTTTCATGTGGCCCGCGAAGCCATCCTGGAAACAGTGAGGGAACGGCCCCCGCTGCCTTGGCCCTGGCCCAGGCCGGCCAGGAGCCAATGTACAATTTTGTGGTGGCCATCTATGCTGAAACTTATTCAGTCTTAGCTCCACAAGGCCGTCTAGAAACAGCGAGGAACCAGCTCCTGCCACATCACCCCCACCCCCTGGGTGCATGCTGGGGAGGTGTCACCCTTTGTGAGGAAAGAAGAAATGGACCATGCCTTGGCGCTTGCCCCAGTCCCACCCCCTTCTGTCAGAGACCCTCAGATCTGTCTCACTCCTGCCCAGGCCCCCACAAGCACCCTTGACGCGAATGATGTAGAGCTGGCCATGCCCACCCAGTAGGCCACACCCACTCCATCCATGCTCACCCAGTAGGCCACACCCATCCTGGACACACCCACCTAGCCCCCTGAGGGCAACCGCAATGCTGATGCGGCCCTCAATGAAATTGAGTTTGACACCCCTGTTTTAAGCAATAGGCATGCTTTTTTAGTCTTACCTTTGACGAAGCGTCTGCTTACGTGTAGATTTGCTGACTTGATACTGAACAAAACGAGGAATCAAATCTGGATTTAGTTTGATATAGGCCCCACGATTGCTTCCTTCTTCATAGTAGTTTGAGGCGGAAAAAATAGTGATGACCTATTTGAAAAAGAACACAACTATCACTTGAAATACAGTATGCTTCAAACCAGACTAGTGACAAGTGAACAAATGACAGAATTAACCAAGCATTATGCTATAATTCTACATACTGTGAGCACTATATAAGTAGCTTTTTCCATTGTTGGGAAAAAAAAAAGAAAAAAGAAGTTTTCATAGCTATGGCTCAGTGTATCTAAAAAGTGAAAATAATCAAGTTCTGAACACATCTTTTAATGTGTTTTGATGCACACATATTATAGCTCACTCCTACATATCAAAAATGGAATAACTATAAATATCCATTTCCTTGTATATAAAGCTTCTCCCTCATCAAACTTTCTACATTCTCAGATATAGAAGAGATTTTGTGTGTATTGAAGGAAGGACAAGAAAAATAAGTCATCCAAACTTCTGGCAGTCATGATGTTTTCCAATGTATGGAAGAGGGCAGAACAAAAAATGGCAAATAGAGTTATAGCAATTTCCTACAGAAGCAGAAAACTAACATAACTATTTGCCAATAGAATATTTTTCTCTTTTCAGCTAGTCTTTCCATCTAAATATGGAGTACTGATTCTTCCTTATTCTGCATTGTGGAAAAAATGAAATCATGATTAAAACTCAAGAAATTACACTGTGGTATGATTAAGTACCCTTTTGGTGGATAATGATTGCCATGTCAATACTGAGTTGGAGCTGTTTTTCTAGTACAATCTGGTAAAATCTTTCTAGCTGGTGAATGTTTTTGTGAAATTTGAACTTTAAAGTACCAATTACCTTTCCATTATGACTGATCTCATAACCTTCCTGTTTGCATTGGTGAGACCTGATGAGCAATTTCAAATTATAACGCTGCAGCAATCTGGCAGTAATATCTGGACCAAAGTAACAACCTCCTCCTCGAATTTTATTTGGTGAACAACCATTCTGATGCTTAGGATCACTCCAGAGAATATCCATCACCTTTCCATGCAAATGAATGAACATAAAATAATCCTATTATCTTCCGGTATTTGAAATACTGGAACTCATGTCTTTACTGATTCCCACACATGATATGTATGACAGTGAAACTTATGATACTGATGGACTAATTAGAATGGTAAGAAAGTTAAATCACAATGCAGTCTGGTTTTGATAACTGCAGTTGAGAAAATTATCTCTCTAGCTTCAATGAAATAGACCCATGTTGACACACTCTGCCCATCTTCTAGCAGTTGATTCTACCATCTGGTGGTAAATAAAGTTTAAATAAAGTGCTTAGAGGGAACTTCCCCAAATGGGAGACAATTACAGTATAGACGCCCAGTTATTGATATATTAATAAGAATATAAGGCCTTTTTATCATCACAAAAATGGAATCTCTAGGAGACAGGAGCTGCACATTACCCCACATTTTCTGTTAGCATGCAAGTATTTGTTATAAACAAACAAGACAAATTTGGGGTGGCAAATTTCTAGTAGAAATCCTTTATTCAGCTTGCAGTTGGTTACTCAATTAAAGCTTTATTTACGATCTTTGTTACCAGTTTGAACATCCTTATAACTCATATTTTGGAAAAAGAGGCGATATATAAAGTTTCAGCATACTTGTTCCTTTTCTTTTGCTGTTAATTCTGGAGATGCATATGTGGTAGTCAAGTTGTAAGGCTTAAGACACTGTGCATTCTGAAATGGGCTAGAACTGGGTCTGTCATGGGTGCCATCAAGATTGTCTTTAACATCACTCGCTTCCTTGGCATATTGTCTTCTCTCACAGGATGCTAATGTAGACTTTATTACATTTTTCTTGGATATGTCTTGCCCAGAATTGCATTTTTTTGTTTCTGTGAGATTGATACTGGTTTTCACAAGATTTGTTCTCTGTGGCTCATGGATTGCTTCCCTATTTGACTTCACTGGCCTCAGCAAAGACTTCAACTATGAAGATAAAATTTATGATCATTATCCTCAGAGCAAATACATTGATATATATAGATATGCAAATGCTGTTTGGTCAGGAATAGATTAATCTGTCTTTCAGTGTATGGTGGGAGCCCATTCCAAATGTAAGTGGAGACACAAAGAAAAAAAACATACTTAAAGGATATGTATGTATGTATGTACTGTATGTATGTATGTATGTATGTGACTATGAAGACAAATCTTTGGAATGTACCCTTATTGTTTGACAAAGAAATGTCAAAGAATTATACTGCATAGAATTACATGTAGTTGTTCTTTCATTAACATTTCTTTCAAACTTCTTTGTCATCAGTTTAAACGATTGGAAAGCACCATCTAAAAAGAATTTTTTTCCTTTCTGAAGAACTTGCTTAAAACAATATCTTCGGTTAGAAGATTTGAGATCCACCAATAATATATCCCCCCTCTGTGCCATGGACTCCTTGCATCGGACTATGTATTCTAGGACGGTCCTGCTGGCCCTGCGCGACTCACCCCTCGCGCAGGCCTGGCCCAGCAACATTCCTAGGGCCTACCTCAAGGACGGGACATGGAACCCCGAGAGGTGGCATGCAGGGGCCA
>NW_015386274.1:953552-981397 GCF_001527695.2 Protobothrops mucrosquamatus | reverse complement strand
ATTGGAAACACAGCTTGTAATATTTGGTTTTAATTCGGCTTTTATCGGGGTTTATTTTCTGTATTTTTGTATTTTTGTATTTTGTAATTTTTTTGTATTTTGTGTATATTATTTGTTTTTAATATGCTGTGAACCGCCCTGAGTCCTATGGGAGAAGGGCGGTATACAAATTAAAATAATAAATAAATAAAATAAATATGTATGTACAGTATATATATAATACAGATATGTATAGAGTATGTACATATATGCTGTATATAGATACAGTACGTGGGTATATATGTACAGTATATATGTATAATGTAATAATCTAACTCCCTCATGATTTTTGCTTTACATTAAAAAATTAGAAAGTATTTATATTGAAAAAATGACTTCAATCTCTATAAGATGAAATGCAAAGATTAATGTGTATATAATACGACAAATAATCCATACTATTATAGAATTGCTAATAATGTACCTATCCTAATATTATGTACATTATCTCTAGTACTTTAAACATACAAAATAGTAGGCTTAATGCTCACTGAATTTAGAATTTTACTTCTTGTGAGCAAGACTGGAGCTAAAACCAATAATATAACAAAGTACTTTTGTATGTATAATTCCTACCTTGTTTCTGTGGAATGAATTTAGGAAATTCAAATCTGTAGTATCTGATATTCCACCATGTAAAATAAGAACTTGATTGTCAATAATAGTAGCAAGAGGAAGCCAGCTGTAGACATCTTGTAGAAGATGCAAAATTGGTTTCCCATAGGTCTGTCAAATGAAATACTGGGTTAGACACTCTTGAACTATTCCTTAGAAATCTATGGACAGCTTCATTTTGGCTTTACAATAAAACAAGAACAAATTTGAAGGCAAGTATTTTTAGGACATCTCTAGGCCAGTAATTGCTAATGGCCTGATAATTTTTGTAAAACAGTACAATCTGTTCTGTCGCTTTGTTAACTTGATGGTCTTTATCAAAATGAGATAAAATACTAACCTTATACTTCTTCATAATTTCTTTTGTGAAACCATATCTGAAATGAAAATAATTGTTGGAATACATGTTAGAATGTATTTTACATTGTAACAACTACAAAATTATTCAGCCAGTAGATGGCAGTGTTTAGTTTGCATGTATGGTTATAATCTATGGTTCTTTATGTTCTGAGGAGAGTTTCCTGTGATAGTTGACACCGTCAAAGCTCATGGTGACTGTACACTGTACATTTTATTTGATCTATATGGCTATGTAACCATCCTCTGTTACCAATCTTCATGGCTGTATAATACGGATAGTCTTCAAGTTACGACCACAATTGAGCCCAAAATTTCTGTTGCTGAGACATTTGTTAAGTGAATTTTGCCCCATTTTACAACCTTTCTTGCCATAGTTGTTAAGTGAATCATTGCAGTTGTTAAGTTAGTAACACAGTAGTTAAATGAATCTGGCTTCTCCATTGACTTTGCTTGTCAGAAGGTCAGAAAAGGTGATCACATGACCTTGAGACATTGCAACTGTCATAAATATGAGTCAGCTGCCAGGCATCTGAATTTAGATCACATGACCATGGGGATGCTGCAACAGTCATATGTGTGAAAAATGGTCATGTCACCTTTTTCAGTGCCATTGTTACTTCGAATGATCACTAAACAAACTGTTGTAAGTCGAGGACTACCTGTAATCTTCTGCTACAATTTCTATAGAATAAAATAGAATTTCTATAGAATAAAACAGAATTTTCTAAGAAGTTATGGGCCCAGCTTCAACATAGAGATAAACCAGAAATAAACCCAGTACCCAGAGATGAAATCCCAGGTAAACCAAAATAAACCAGCTTTAACCCAGAGATAAACCCAGATAAATCAGCTTCAACCCAAAGTAATCCAGAACCCATGATAAATCAGAGATAAGCCCAGTATAAACCTAGGTTAAACCCAGATTAGAGGAGAAATATAAAGTTCAGCACAGAACGGAGCAAACCAGTCATAGTCAGCTACAGGAAATAAGTGCAAGATACAGCAACAGAAAGAAGACTGCAACAGAATCTATATAAATAAAAATGTAAATGTTCGTTTGTTCAAAATTTTAAATCTCCGAAAGTTCTTCACCAATTGCTTTGAAATTTTGACACAACATTGCATTCGAATACACACGTGTTTTTATATACCTATATTATATAGATGTCACACCTGTGACAGGTAAAAACATGTTTTGAAAAACAGCGCCATCTGTTGGACGTAAAAGCAACACATGCTTTTACCAGACTGAGCCACAGCAACGCGTGGCTGGGTACAGTTAGTAAATAAATAAAAGAAAATGGCCAGTAACAAAGCTGAAACAAAGGTTTCATTTGCAAATCTGACAAACCAAAATTACCACTCTTGGAAATTCAAGATGAAAATTCTGCTAATACAGGGGTGTTAGACTGCCGGCCCATGAGCCGGTTGCATCATACGGAGGCCGCGCCCACCCCAGCTCCGGCAATGCAAAAAAAAGTCGTGATACGTCATGACACATCACGTGATGTGGTGAGTTTGACACCAGTGTGCTAATAAGTGAAGACACCAGTGTGCTAATAAGTGAAGATACGCGGAAATGTATAAATGAAATTAGGCCAGAACACCCTTCAGATGAGTTGATAGAGAAAGCTCAGAAAGCTCAGAACATCATCTCTCTTAGTATATAAGATGGTCAAATCATACATATATGTAAGTGTGAAACTGCTAAAGAAATGTGGGAAAGACTACAAAAGTTGCATGAAAGAGCTAATCTAAGCAATGATGAACTGTATCAATTGAACTGAAATCAGGTGGTTAATACTGCCAAGAGGGAGAAACATTCAAACTGCATTCACACATGGGACAGATGACTTGGACATAGAAGTCCTGATATAATAAAGAAATTAACTGAGAAAGATTGTCCAAGTGGAATAAAAGAAGAAATTAGGCAACAAGAGGTTTCAATCAGGAGATCCACCAGAAGCAATAAAGGCATCCCAGCTAAATGTCTGTCTTATGTTGCCTGCATAGCATTAAAACCAAAGCCAGATTCATGGGATGAGATGCAAAGACTTCCAACCCATGAAAACAAAAGTTGGATCAGAGTTGCTAATGAAGATATGACATCTCTTAGTAAACTGCAGACATGGACACTTTTAGAACTACCTCATGGTAAGTGTGCAAATGGGTTTTTAAGGCCAAATGTGACTCTGAAGGCAAGGTCTGTAGGTACAAAGTATCGTTAGTGGCATAAAAGGGCCATTGTTCCCCACCCTTGGTCTAAAATAATGCATGAGCAAAGTATAGTAAAATACAGTTTCAAATACCAACACAAGAAAATCAGGGTTAGGTCAAAAACATTATCAAACTCTCAGAAAAAAAGCATATTTAAGAGCTCAGGCTGGAGAAAGAATAAAAATGGCCATACCTAAGATTCATCAGGTAGTCCTCATGATTCCCTCTGTTCAGATGTAAATGGTTAGGGTAAACAAGGAGAAATGCAAACAGGATTATAAGTATTTCCATGGAATTGTTCCCTCTGTCAACAAAATCACCGTTAAAAACGTAAGGGTTTTCTTCTGAAGGAAGGCCATTCTGCAGAAGAAAACAAAACAGCAGAGTAGCTAACATTGCAATACAATTTTATAGAAATATCCCTGCAACATTACCAGAATACTGTATAATATTCTTTCCTAGCAACACTTTTCCAATTCTGCCAGAGCTCATAATAGGAGGGCTATATCAATCATGAAGGCATTATAGTCTTATCTAACTTTTGAGATTCTATGTCAATATAATGGATAATTCAATATTTTTACATCCATATATCCCTCCAAATAACACTCAAGATCATTCAAGAAAAATGATAATATAAAATACTCCATTACAATTAAAATAAAACAAATCAACTAAAAACATACAAATAGAAAATAAATTACCGTAACTTCCATCACCAACCTACTTCAGCACACAGATCAACTTCTGTATAAGGACAATACAGTCCTAGTTGAGCCAATCTTGGCAAGTAACTCTAACATAAATCAGTGTTAAAAATGTTTTATATTTTATTGCCTGTGTTTTCATTACAGTGAAATTATTATGACAATAATTTGTTACATTTAGAATCTGCTTCACCAACAAGAAACTAAAGACATTTTAAAATGTTCTTTTCTCCAATGCAATGCGAGGCATTTTAATTTTATATAGATATAATAATATTTTGTGATAGATATGTACTTCCATTCTCACGCGTGTGTCAGCTCTCACTGCCCATGTAATTAGGAATATGCTTGTAGTACTAAAAGCCACAAGCTTTTTAGAACACACTTGTTGGAGCAGTGAATTAAAAGTGTCCTCAATAACAAATGAAGCATATTCTGATAAATTACATTTATCCAGGCTGGGAAAGCTGTTGATTTTTTGGGGGAGTTGTAATATTAGTTTTTAAAGCATCTTAAATCTGCCATTAAATTTGAATTGTAAATGCAAAACATCCCATCTATTTTAAAATATAATAAGACTTTCCTGTCTCCATTTGCTTTTCTTAAGTGTGTAACAGCTTTAGCTTTAGTTACTTGCAAATGGAATGAAAATGAAATCTTTTGCAGCAACATGTAGCTTGTTTGTGGAGCTAAGATTGCTCCTATTTCATTAGATAAAAATAATAAAAATTCAAATAATAGCAATAGCACTTAGACTTATGTACTTCTTTATAGTGCTTCAGAGCCCTCTCAGTGGTTTACAGGGTCAGCATCTTGCCCCCAACAATCTGGGTCCTCATTTTACTGACCTCGGAAGGATGGAAGGCTGTGTCACCACCAAATAAATAAAACATCCATGGTACATATAACTATATTAAGTTGTAGGGTAATAATAAATATTAAAATATCCACAAACACAATAAATGACTATTATAATACCCTACTGTCCTAAATAATACCTTACTGTCCTAATAAAATAGGATATGCAATTTAATATTCCTTAGATACGGTACAACCTCCCATCATTAAACAGGAAAAGGCAAGGTAACATTGAACTACCAAAGAAAAATGGGTCTTAACTGTTCGCAAAAAGGCTTCCTCAGGGGGACTAATCTAAAGTGCAAAGGAAGGCTGTTCCACAACATTGATGCTTTCATCCAGAAACATTGTTTCCTTCTCCAGCCTCCTCTTAACTTACAAACATATGGAAGAACCAACAGTTTCTCCAAAACACAGCTATGATGATACTTGGTCTTTGTAGATAAAAAGCAACACTTGGAATTGCAGACAGAAGTTTACTATCATTCATAAAGGAACTTGAGCACAAGTCTAATATTTTCTTGTTGGTTAACACTTGCTAGCAATCAGGCTACTGCATTTTGTACCAAGCATAGTTTCCAGGTATTCTTCAGAGGCAGCCCCATGTAGAACACATTGCAGTAGTCAATGTGCATGGTAATGAAAACATTAGTTATTGTTGCATGATATCAGTCCTTCAAGATAGTCCAGATAAGGAGCACCAACCAGTAATAGCAATAGCACTTAGACTTATATACCACTTCACAGTGCTTTACAGCCCTCTCTAAGCAGTTTACAGAATGAGTATAATGCCCCCAACAATCTGGGTCCTCATTTTACTGACCTCGGAAGGATGGAAGGTTGAGTCAACCTTGAGCCAGTGGGAATCGAACTGCCAAACTGCTGGCAGTCAGCAGTCAGCAGAATTAGTCTACAGTACTGCGTTCTAACCACTGCGCCACCAAGACTCTTATACTGTATTAATACTAGCTTTATGTAAGATTAAAGAAGCAGAACTAAAAATAAAATCTTCGGCAGTACGTTCATTTTTACTGTAGCAATTCTTCCTAGTATTGACAACTGCAGATTTTTCCATCTTTCCAAGTCTAGCTTTATTTGTTTCAATAATTTTGTATAATTGTCTTCTTTTATTGATGAGCATTTGGCCGAAAGATGAATACCTAAGTATTTAATTTTTTTCACTATCTGTACCTCTGTTTTCTCTAGCATTTGCCTTCTCTGTTTATCTGTGAGGTTCTTAACTATTACTTTATTTTTTTCTTTATTTATTTTTAATCCCGCCATTTCTCCATACTCTTCTATCTTTCCCCATAGCTTAGGAATCGTCTCTAAAGGTTCTTCCAAGATAAATACTAGATCATCGGCAAATGCGTGTAACTTATATGTTTCATTTTTTATCTTCAATCCTTTGATTTCTATGTCCTGTCTAATCCTGGCCCCTTCCGAGATGTTGTGAACCAAGGTGTCTCTTATCTGACTGGTGTCTAATCTGTGGATTTTTCTCCTTTCTCTCAAGGACATTTTCACAGACCATTGCACAAAGGTCCTTGAGGTCCAGGTAGGCTTGCAACTGGCACATTACCCAAAGCTGAGCAAAAGGCCCTGGATACAGCTTCTACCTGTCCATCCAGCAATAGCCCCACCACTTTATATATTTATGTCTTTCAAAAAGAAAAAACACCATAAGTTCAAATACTCTGAATTCTTTTCTTAATTTAAGAAAATGTTTCATAATATCCAAGCTTCTAAATGCTTTTCTTTTCAAGAAGAAAACTTCTAAGCTATTTCAACTTCCATTTACATTTTGTAAAGAATGCCAAAAACTCCTTGTTTTTAAGTTTCACATTTTCCAATATTCTTTAATAGTGCTTCCAATCAGCCTCCAATTATAATTAACAGCGTGCCTGTGGAAAGATGCCCAAAGCTTAATAAGTGATACCATAAAGTGCTGATCATCTGGATGCAGGTCATTTGAGCTAAGCACTATCTTAAAAACTCAACAATGTTTTAGTTACTTACTTTGTAGAATATCAGCAGAAGATCATCTAACTTTCCATGTAAATCACCTAGAAAGAAAAACAGTTTTAGTGCTGCATATAGTACAAAGCTTTCAGATGAAACTTACCAGCTGCCAGAATTAGAAATCATAACTCTCCAATATTTAAGAAATATATATGTGAAGGAGAAAATGTAGGCACTCAGGTGTATTTTAATAGATTTTGAATGGGAAACCAAAAGGGAAAGAACCAACATAAAGAAACTCACTACATGAATATTTCAATGCCAACTCAGAAAGCTAAAAAGGATTTGCTGGAAGTAGGATATGTCTCATTTACTTCTAATCAGAAATTTGGCTTGAGCTTCAATAAAAATGATGCTTTCATCTGTCACTAATCAGATTTTGGCCATGGAAATTATTATTTGCTTGAAGAGCAGGTCATAATCTCTCTCAGATATACTTATAATTGTGCAAATGAGGACACCGGTTAGACGAAGTACATATGGATTAGCAAGGACAGGCTTGCTTGCAAGACAATTATAATTTCACCCTATTTAAGAGGCTCACATTTTGAGGAAATATAATGGTATTTTCTTATGCACAGCAGTAACTGAATAGAACTCACTGAATTGTATAAAATATAAATAGAAGCTTCCTTATGTGGCTTTGCACTGAGCGGATTAAAAGCTGATTAAAACATTCTTATATTGTATGAGTACAATGAATTCAATCTGCTAGCTGCTCCTGTGATTGGGAGATACAATGCTGAGTCTGAGAGTTATAACAAAATAATTATTCTTCTTTGCAGTTGCTGAACCTCCTCAAGCAGACTCAGGGAGTTCATCCATAATATATATCACTGCTCTAACAAAAGAGTATATGTAGGCTTGAATGGTGGAATCCTTGGAGGTTTCTGAGCTTGTTTTTTGTTTGCAGATATCTCATTACCCAACTAGGTAATGTAGGAAGACAGCACCCCCCCCCCAGAGAAGGAAATATTTTGGGAGATATTAAAAAAAAATCAGAATATATTTCCCCAAAGGAATAATAGAAAATCTTAGGCCAGTGGTGGTGAACCTATGGCACGGGTGCCAGAGGCGGCACTCAGAGCCCTCTCTGTGGGCACGCGCGCCGTCATCCCAGTCCTAGACCTTCAGCTGGGTTTTATAAAACCTTTTCACTTTAGGCCTCTGCCGCCATGTACAAAAAAAAAAGGGTCAATCAATCAGTCAATTTCAACTTCTCACAGGAAAAAAAAGATCTTGCAAAGTTGGAATTGATTGACTGAACTTTTTAGTCCCACCCAGTCTGCCGTTACCACCACAGCCATGCCCACCCAATGGGCCACACCCAGCCAATGGGCCACATCCACCCAGCACCCGACGATGCATAAGTGGGTTTTGGGTTGCACTTTGGGCACTCGGTCTCTAAAAGGTTCGCCATCACTGTCTTAGGCAGACACTCCCCCCCCACACCAAATCTCTCTGCCCCAAGCAGAAACCAGGTCTGTAGAAATGCAGTTTTGATAATCCTTTCAGAAAGACTGGAGCCAGGAAGCTTAGTGCTGATGGAATTAGAAAGACAAAGATCCCTAGAACCAACAACCCCTCACCCAAAAAATCCAACACAGGACATATCCATCAGCCACAGCCCCAGGGAAGCAGGACATGACCTTTGGGACATAATAGGGTTAACGTCCACCACTATTAGAATATCAGAAAGGCACACTGAAACTCAGGTCAAAGTTCATGCCACAAAAACAACTCCAAACACAAAAGCCCAAGAAGGTATAAAAACCCACTACTCCCTGCTCTATGTGGTCAGAAGCTCCAGAGCCACATGTCTTGTGGTTCTGCTCTTCAATAAACTACAACCTTCTTTCAAAGCAGTCTCTATTTTGTTTATTCCCACTTGGACTGGACCCTTGATGAAGATTTTTCTTTCAACAATTTGGCACCCAGAATGGGACTTCAAGCTAACCTCTCCAATGGACTAGGACTGAGTAAGCCTCCATCTTGCCAGCTACAGACCTCTTGTGTCTGTGGGTGGATTTCCCAGACTCTGCCCATTTGGAGTGAAGGTAGTACGGGAAGTTTTGAGTTTGAGCTCAAGGGCTGCTTTGGAAAGAAGATGAGTACCTCGAAATTTAACTTTTAAAGCCCAGGGGAGCGAGAGAAATGTGTGTACGTCTGTGTGAATGAGAAGAGCCTTTTCCCTATCACAGCTGGATCTTGCTTCCTCTGGGCTTTCCTAACCGCCAAAAGATCTATTCAACCAACAGACTCTGGAAAGCATGGGGGTTTGCCCAGAGTACAGGACTTTTTGTTAGGAAAAAGGGAGAGGCTGTGTGAACATGGAATGGAATGAGTGAATGAGAGAGTTGAACCTGGGCAACTGGCTGAAACAACTTGGCAAAGTTCCACTCTTCTAAGAGGGACCCTCATACTCTGTGAAAAGGAAATCAGAGTCCTCCCAGACCCCTTTGTGGGCTGAAACTGGGACAAGGGGCTAGAGTGGCTTCAAAAGTGACCTTGCCAAGGAGCAAGGGCTGAAAGATTGCCTTGCCGGAACCGGGGACTCCAGGAAAGAGTCACTCTGGGGACGCAGGAGAATAAAGAAAAAGACTCACAAGGTAAATGGATCAGAGTCTTGTCTGAAAATATGGGAAGCTCTGATTGCAGGGTTCTGCCGATATCTCCTTTAGGGAGACCTCTAAAAGCCTGGATCTAAAAAAGGTTACCCATCCAGACGGGAATGAAAAAGAAGCATGCATGCCAATTATGTAAAGAGTGGTCTTTGCTCAGGGACAAAGCTGGAAAACCAACTTGCCTAAATCAAGGTACAACCACGTGATATGTTTAAGATTTGTGCCTTCCCTAATTTGAGTTAACTGGGGGGGAGGGTAGAAACTCATTTAAGACTTTCTTTCTTGCCTCATTTGTATTGTAATTAGCCAGTTGAATGGATTCATGGAGGAATAGCATTTGGAACGGTTGGCACAGCAAGTCCTGAACACCTTGGATTTCTGTGTGGTGGAAGGAAAATTTGTCCAGGATGTTTGTATTGCCTATCTATTAGAAGTAGCTGCATGCACCCACATACCATTCAGAATCACACTGAGGCTATTTCCTTTACCTACCTCCATGTAAAGTCCCCCAGGCTGGTTCTTGCTCTGTGGCATTCAGGCCTTTGCATGCATACCTTCCTGCAAATTCCAAGGGGGAGGGAACCATGCTCCCTCAGGAAATTTACAATTCATATGCCCTTATTGAGGAGGTAGCAGGAAAGAGATCTCCAAACCCAAGACCTGAATATGTTGTACTGGTGGACTCAGATTGGGAGTCCTAGGGCTCATTTTGTGCAATTTAATAGCCTGGCTTGCACACTGGCTTAACTTTAATTGGACATCACAAACCTGAATGCCATAAACTAGGAGCTAAGGCAGGTCCAGAAAGCAGTCCTTGGAAATGGGCAGCCAGTGGTTATGTATTGAGGCAAAACATGGCTGTGAAGAATTTTGGAAGCATGTGCAAACCTGACTGGAAGCTCAAAGTGACACCCAAAATCTGAAAAGAATTGGCAAAGAATATTGGACAGTATAAATTTGTTTTCCACCTAATAGAACTTTTGCCCTGGTTGAAAGACTCCCCTTTTGGGAGCCACTGCAGGGATCTTTTTCTGCTGCCTTTATTAGTGTCTTCTCCTCTTTACATTAACAGTTTAAAAGCTTGTTTCCCCACATCCTGGAGCACCCAGAGAAGAGCCCATCAAGTCTCTCTGATCAGATCAAATTTTAATCTTGTGCCAATAAAAGTGTGTCACCCACACTTATATGGCACAAAGGGGGGATTGTGGGAAGTCCCCTCCCAGAGAAAAAAATATTTTGGGGAATATTAAAAAGGCAGAATATTATATTTCCCCAAAGGATTTTAAAGGCAGAAACCACCACCACCCAAGTCTCTTTGCCCCAAGCAGAAACCAGCTCTGTAGAAATGCAGATCTGATAATCCTTTCAGAAAGTCTGGAGCCAGGAAGCTTAGTGCTGATGGGATTAGAAAGACAAAGATCGCTAGAACCAACAACCCCTCACCCAAAAAATCCAACACAGGACATAGCCATCAGCCCCAGCCCCAGGGAAGCAGGACATGACCTTTAGGACATAATAGGATTAACCCACCATCATTAGAATACCAGAAGGAACAGGAACAACTCCAAAAGCCCAAGAAGGTATAAAAACCCACCACTCCCTGCTCCATGTGGTCAGCTTTCCCAGACCCACATTTCTGTCTGCCTCTGCTCTTCAATAAACTGCAACCTTCTTTCTAAAGCAGTCTCCATTTTGTTTATTCCCGGCTTGGACTGGACCCTGATGAAGATTTTTCTTTCAACAGTAATATCTGTGAATGAGTGGGGAATTTGCTCCCTATTTATATACAGTTGCTTGCCCTTCTAATTACGGTGGTGTCGTGGTTTTCTCCTTACTAATTCTTTGATTACAGTATTGTTTAGGGCAGTGATGGCGAACCTTTTAGAGACCGAGTGCCCAAAGTGCAACCCAAAACCAGTTATGCATTGTCGGGTGTCAGATGGGTGTGGCTCACTGAGTGGGCATGGCCACTGCATGGGCGTGGCCACTGAGTGGGCGTGGCTATGGTGGTCATGGCAGGTGGGTGAGCGTGGCCACCTTGATGTTGCTCCTGGGGAGGGATACCTGTGGGGGCAGGCAGGGTTGGGGGATATCCAGGGGTTCTCTGGTGGGTGGGGCAGTGGGCAGAAGGCTCATCCTTCAGGGTGAAGTGAGGCAAGGGAGGGGACAGGGCAGGGGTGCCATTGTCATGGGGCAAGGCAAGGCAAGGCGAGGCAGGGGCTGGGGCTGGTTGCAGACAAAGGGGGGCTCTGGTGAGGAGGAGGAGGAGGAGGAGGAGGAAGAGGGCTTAAGCAAGTTTAGCAATTGGAGTGGGGATCCCCCCCAAAACAAATGTGCTTTGTGGGTAACCTCAAAGCACGACAGAAGAGACCAAAACCTGCTGCAACCATCCAGCAGATGGGAGGGGAATAAAAACCAAACAGCCCCTCCCTGCCAATCCTCAACAGAAACTGACAACGGCACTTTAAAAAGTGACTTAAGACCATTTTTCACACTGTGGCGCACGCCCACCCCTTGCTGCTGCCAGGAGGGTGGCAGCTGGTATGCGAATGCTGCATTGTTGGGGCCTGCTGAGGCCAGCAAGCAACCGAGGCAGCTCCAGACACCCGGCCATCCCTTCCTCTACTATGTGGCTGGCTGGCCTGACAATGAAGAGATCGTTGCTGGCGCCACCACCATTCCCACCTCTGCCGCCGCCATTGCCGGCATCACCACCGCCATTGCCTGCATCACTGCCGCCATTCCCGCCATCGCCGCTGCCATTCCCGCCTCCACCATTGCCTGCATCACCACCACCATTGCCTGCATCACTGCCGCCATTTCCACCATCCCTGCCATTGCCTGCATTGTCGCCATTCCCGCCATCACCACCACCATTCTCGCCTCCACCATTGCCTGCATCTCTGCTGCCATTTCCATCATCACCACCACCATTCCCACCTCCGCCATTACCTGCATCGCCATTGCCATGCTGAGGAGGAGGTCCCCTGTCCCTGGCTGGCCATGCGAGGCAGCTCGAGGCTTTGAACTGCCGCCCCAGAGGATGTCTCAGGTACCTGGCCCACATGTTGGAGAGAGAAACTGGTGGCACGGAAAGAGGCCGACCCTCAGGTGCGGCAATTGCAACAACGCTAGCCCCAGCCTCGGCCAGGCGGCGCCAGCTGCACTCGAGACACCCGGAGTGAAGAATGGCCGCCGCAGCAACCTGCCTTCCACCTTCACAGCTGTGGACGTTTCCCTCCGATCAGTCCGACACACCCGAAGGGGAGAGGGATGGGAGCCTCCAAGCAGAGGCCGCAAAAGGAGGAGAGGACCCCGGAGCGGGCAGTGTGGGGCTGCGGGGTGGGACAATCCGCCGATTCCCCACCCGGCAGGTGGGATCACAGACCGGCCGAGGGCAGGGAAGTCGTTGTCCCCGGCTTTGGTCAGGTGGCGTGCCGGCCACTGGCAGAGGCCCTGAAAGGAGATGACCCCGGAGCAGGGAAGCCATTGTCGCAGCATCGCTGAGGAGGATGGAGGAGGAGAGCTGGCTGGGGATGGGCTGGTGGCAGGTGCAGCACTGCCCACGTGGGGAATCTGACCCGCCCCAGCCTGGGGGGGAGAGGCCGAGGGAGCCTGAAGGGAGGCAGGTGTAGTGCTCAGGGGTAGCCACTCTCCCCCCACCCACCCACCCCGCACTCCCGTAGAAGGGCTGGCTGGCTTTGGTGTCACCTGGGCAGGCCTGGCTGTGCATCTGCCCAGCAGCACTGGCGGGCCCGGTCTTCCTTCCTTCCTTCCTTCCTTCCTTCCTTCCTTCTCCCTCCCCTCCTTCCTTCCTCTCTCTCTCTCCCTTTCTCCAAAGTCCAAACTTACATGTCCTCTTTCCCCCGCTAACCTTTTGCAAAGCGCGCAAACGGACACTGCGTCCTACTTGTCTTTTCTAAACTCACACTCACCATCGCTTCCAAAGGGCATCTCCTTACTCACTCGCTCTCTTGCTGCACTCCCGCCCAAACCTGCTTGTATACTGGTTCCTCTCTCCCCGTCCAGCTCTCACAGCTGTTTCCACAAGAGCGCTGCTGATTTCGGTTTTCCTGCCCTCTCCAGTTCCCACTAGTCAGGCGCATGTGGAAAGGGGGAGGAGCGTCCCTCTGGCCCGCGTGCCGACAGAAAGGGCTCTGCGTGCCCAGTGTGGCACGCGTGCCATAGGTTTGCCACCACAGGTTTAGGGTATTGTTTTTTGCTAGATTGTTTGCCTGATGTTAATCCCTGCTTATCTGGTTGTTGGCTGCTGGAGAGGATGTGTTCTAGTATTTTTGTTTCCTTTTTAGCTTTTTAATTGTCTTGTTTGAATGCTGTATAAATATGGTTTATTTCTATGTGTCTATTGATAGCTGATTTGTCTAAATGCTAAATTTCCAGGAATTCCCTATCATTTTGGATTTAGCTTGGTCTAGGATGCTCACAGTTTCCCCCTTAAACTATGATTGAGTCTATCTGTGGGTTGTGAGATTAAGAAATATTCATTGTGTCTTCTGACTGCTAGTTGTTTAAAGTATACCCTGCTAGCCTTTTGCTTGTCTGTCCTACATAATGGCTGTTACAGTGCTTACATTGTATGTTGCACTGTATATTGTAGATAAGCCCTGTTTTTCTACTTGAGCTACTGGGTCTTTTGGTTTACTTAAGTTGTTTTGGAGAGCTTTGATTGATTTGTGTGCTACAATAATACTGTGTACTTATACCACTGTAACCACATTGTGTCGATGTAATCAAGGAAAAATGATTAGGAAACTTGAAATGTTTACTTCTTTACTGATATAATAATATTTATGATAATGAGAAGACACGGATGGTCTATGGTCACCAAAGAGTGCTATTTTGACCCAGAAGATTCCCAAGTCTCAATCAATGCCTTTTCAAAAATTTAAAGAAGAGTGGAAAATTTTACTTTTTCTCCTTTTTACTTTCCCTTTCTCTTAGCTATATATTAAAATATAGCTTATACATTACAATTCCTAGTATTTTGTATATTTTCATAATTTTAATAGTTCCAGAAAAAAAGCATTTCTCAATAGGCATTCCTTCTATTATAATAGGATGACCAGATCTGGATGGCAAAAATCTGGAGAACCTTTAGGGCGCAGATATCTAACTCTTTGGTCCCATGTAGTGCTCATCTTGAATTTTGCAGCCCAGATTTGGTACCTTCCAATTGGTAATAATGTATCAGAAACCAGTTCTTGAAGACTGGAGAAGGTTAGAGTTGAAATTAATTATTTACCGCACAAAAGAACTTTGTATAGATGGAAATGCAGTTCTTTTCATAAAAGCTTGCCTGGTTGGATCACTGACTCATTCAGTAACATCTGACATAAAAAAACTGGGAGGAACTTGCTTGGTTTACTTAAAATATGTTCTGGAGTGTGAGTCACCAATCCTTTTTTGGAATGATAAAGAAAAATTGGGAAGGATTTGTACTAGGAGGAAGGAGCTATCATCTCAAAGGCACTGACAGCTAAAAATATTGCACAGCCTTCCCCATTCAAGAGATATTTTAGATTCTATATCACCCTGATACTATGCGTCACTTAAGAAAAGTGTTGCTAGCTTACCACAGATGGTTACTTCTTTGGCATAAGAAGTTGAGAGATGAGTGATGTTTGGCATTTTTTGAAGGACTTTCCTGGTCTCATGAAACAGCTGAAGCACATATCGAGCATGTAGCTGCTGCAGAGTATCATATATGAAGACAAAAACAGCACGTTACTAGCATCCATTCACTAAAGCTAAGCGAGAAGGATGTTGTCTGTCTGAGAGAAAATTTAACATTTAGAGGATATTTAGAGGCCCTGCTCTCTCGAAGAACAAGTGGGCAAGATCTTTAATGCTATTCTAATAAAGATCTCTGAACTGTACTTGGGCAATACTGGTTGCAACCAGTGTATTACACCACTCCTTTAAAAAAATGAAGTGCTAAATAGTCTCAGCTTGGTTGTCAAGGTAAAACCATGAAAAAGAAATGAAAAAGAAAAAAATCCACAAATTATAATGTACTAGAGTAAAGATGGGGAACTAAGGCCCCTTTATGACTTGTGGACTTCAGCTCCTAGAACCTGCCTCCAGAAGTTGTGAATGCTCCAACACTGGAAATTTTTAAGAGACTGGACAACCATTTGTCTGAAATGGTATAGAGTTTCCTGCCTGAGAAGAGGTTTGGACTAGAAGACCTCAAAGGTCCCTTCCAACTCTACTACTACTACTACTACTACTACTACTACTACTACTACTACTACTACTACTATTATTATTATTGGAGTTGAAATCCACAAGTCATAAAAGGCCCATAGTTCCCGACTCCTGTACTAGAGCTACCTTTGATTTGACCCCATCTAGGTAGATGTATTTCTTTAAAGACTATCATAAGAGATACCTTATTTTCCCATTTTGTAATTATAATGATACATTATAAAATAAAGCGTTAAAATTATTAAACCACTGGTCTTAACTTGCCTGTTGATCTTTGAAAGCCTGAAGAAGTACTTCAGTATCAGTGACAGTGAGAGGAAAAGAAAGGTGAGGCCCAGGATAAGAGGTTGGTACTTGTATTATTCTTTCGTACTCTGTCATGGCATGATCTGAGATTGATATGGCATCAAAATCACTACTAGTATAGAAAAAGTGGGAGCGGATTTCTATAAAGGAAGCAGAAAATGCAGCTAATAAATATTTTATCTTGTTAATAATCATGTCCATAGATGTAGCATTTACTCTGAGCAGACTCTAGGCTAAGCCAGACAATGGGAGTGGGAGGAAGAGGGGTGCCATCTTAACTAAATATCTATGGAGATTCTCAGTCATCCAGGTCATGGTTATCCCAAAGGTGCTTTTTCAGGAGGCAACTGGACTTTCTTTGTTTTTTCTTTGAAGACATTTCGCTTTTCATCCAAGAAGCTTCTTCAGTTCTGACTGGATGGTGGGGAATGGAAGGATTTATATTCCTTGCAGACAGCTGGTCATTTTCATGCAAGGAATATAAATCCAATCAGAGCTGAAGAAGCTTCTTGAATGAGAAGCGAAACATCTTCAAAGAAAAAACAAGAAAGTCCAGTTGCCTCTTGAAAAAGCACCTTTGGGATATTCTGCAGCTATAGTACTGTATTGCTTTGCATGTTGGGCTAAACTGCACTTAAGAATGAAAATGCAAAGTTCTCTTTTTCAGTCTTTTAAAAGTTTTTTGTTTTGCAAGAGCAATTGCAAGATGTAATTAATGCTGCTTTCAATAAACTATGTTGTTTTTAACCACTTTGTCGAGTCCAACTGTTGGTGACTTTATAGGCAAGTGCTCTCCATGCTACCTTGTCAAGCACAGCTTTTTTCAATTGTTATATGATAACATAGATTCAATAAACTATAAACTATGTATATTCTTTTTCATGGATATAATTACAAAAAATATTTGTTTATAGCATGTTCAGAGCTATATATCAATGTTTCTCAACCCTGGCAACTTTAAGATAGGTGGGCTTCAATGCTAAGCATGGATGCCTTCGGAAATCTGGTTGTTGAAACCCACCTATACGGTTACCAAGGTTGAAAAACCTTGTAAAGATTCACAATTGTGCAGCCAGACTTTTCTTTTTTTCCCCTCCATTTTTCCCTTCCTGGGAGCCCCTAATTGTGGAAACTGCAAAAAGGATTATTCCCACGATCAATATTTTTTTTCTTCCACTAGAGAACACCTATTTTCGTTACATTGCACAAATTAAACTTCCTAAAACTATAAATATTAGTGAGCCACCATTTCTAGCATCCCTTCATTAGTCTTGTTAGCTGTAACTGGTGGGAGTTGCAGTTCAAATTTTGGTGGACATGTTCTCCTCTGCATGAAAAAATAATAACTAGTTTACATAGAAAAACTCATTAATAATTATTTTTAAGACAGAAAAAAATATTTAAAACCAGAATTACAAACATTGCCAAATATAACTTTTTATAGGAACATTTTCTTAGGAATACACTTTGGCATATTCAAAATTAGGTAATCATGAAAATATTTTAGCATGAGTATGAAAATAAAATATTTGTTGTTTTCTACTTGCTATTGATTCTAAATTAATGAAGCCTTTTATAAGAGCTAGAATTCTTGAATATCAATATTAAAAATATATTGAGCAGGATAGCAAAGGTGCTAGTTCTTCTCCTATACCACTGTGGTTATGAATAATCGATTCCTACTTTAATTGACCATTTAATTGGAACAGCACAGGCACTTATCCAATTCTTAGATTTTCACTCTTGGAAAACATAAAGTTTTCATTTGCATGTGTGAATCCTGAAGTGGGTCTGAAGATACTCACAAAAAAATAGTATCGATACCTATAGGTTTGTCTGTGGCTGACTTGCCATTTTTCTAAGCAAAATATGTCAGTGGAATTTATTAAAAATGATGTATTTTTCTAAAATTCTCACCTGGATCTGTCTTATTGGTCTGAGTAAAATGGTCCAGCATAAACGTGAAGAATTTGGAGAGCTGAGTAAGAAAACATCTATTAGTTTGTAAATCAAAATCACTGATCTATTACACATTTACCAGGGATCTACCTACTAGAACAGAGGTGAGGAACTATGTCCTTTTTATGACTTGTGGACTTCAACTCCCAGAATTCCTGAGCCAGCCATGTTCCCCACCCCTGTACTAGAAGAAAGCTTGACAAAATCCCAAGCATCATACTTAGTTTTAATGCTACCCCTTGCATGCATGAAACCTTTTCCAGCTCAAAAGACGTAAGTATAAATAACTCCTACTCTGTGCATAAAAACTGGTCTACTTCTCTATCACTCTTTCCTGTTCCTGATTAGTGCACAGAGCAGATCAGGAGTAAGCAACTCTTGGCCCTTGCACTACAGCACGCCTACCACCTAGTTTCCTGTAGCCATTGGCCTCATTTCTAAAGCTTCTTCAGGCAGTCATCTCAGACGTATAGCAAGAACACACTGTACAGGTAGTCCTCGACTTACGATCACAATGGAGCCCAAAATTTCTGTTGTTAAGTGATATAGTTGTTAAGTGACTTTTGCCCCATTTTACAACCTTTCCTGCCACAGTTATTATGTGAATCACTGCATTTGTTAAGTTAGTAACACGGTTGTTAAGTGAATTTGGCTTCTCCATTAACTTTGCTTGTCAGAAGAGTACAAAGGGTGATCACATGACCCTGGGACACTGCAACTGTTATAAATATGAGTCAGTTGCCAAATGCCTAAATTTTGATCATGTGACCATGGGGATGCTGTAATGGTGGGTAGCTGAGAGGGGAGTTGGGGTGGAATTGGCACTGGCTGGGATCGGTGCTGACTGGGAGGCTTTGTTGGAGCTCTGCGGATTCGGTGGAGAGGTCGGGAGCTCCGGCGGCCTCAGCGATGGCCGACGGTGGGGCATGGCTTTTGGGGAGGGATTTTTTTTTAAAGGGGAAGAGGAGATTGATTGAGGGAGAATAAACTTTTGTCCCTTTTTCCGGAGGGGCAAGCCAGACGGAGGGAGAGCGAGATAGGAGGTTGGGAAGAAGAAGCTTTTATCCCTTTTCTTCCGGAGGGGCAAGCCGGGCAGAGGGAGAGCGAGGTAGGAGGTTGGAGAAGCTTTTATCCCTTTTTCTGCAGGGGCAAGCCAGACAGAGAGGGGGGGGGAATAGAGATATAGAGGTTTCTGTAGAGCAAGCTTGAGAGAGAGAAGGGAAGAGAGAAGAAGAGGATTCAGTGGGGAAAGATCAGAGAGAGAAGAGGAGATAGAATAAGTGGGGAGGGTCCTCTGAGCTGCTGAGAGAGACTGGCCATCATCACCTCATGTGAACTGCTGCTGAGAGAGAGACTGACCGGTAAAGTCAAGCATAGCAATTGACGTTCCTGGGATGCTTGGCCAGAAGAGTGAATTCTTCAGACACTGAGGGCTTTTGTCCCGGACCAGAGGGTATACATGGTAGGCAAAGGTGGACCGAGATTCTTCCCACTCTTATGTGCTCTTGGAGTGGAAGAAAAGGGTTCCAGAGAGCTTTCAGGTTGAGAGCCTTCAATTGACTGAGGATACCAGGTCAAAGGTGATATTCCTGACCACATGGGTCACGCCTTCAGCAAAAACATTGGGCCCACAAAAGGAGACACCTACTTTGATTACTATAGGAGCAGCAGAGGCAGGGTTGGCCCAGCCGGGGGGAGCCTGACACCCATCCAAACCCTGCCTGGCAACTATTGTGTGGGGGCTGGGTACAAGAAACTACGTATCTTTTCAGGGATACAACCAGTGCCAGAGGGGGAGGAAGAATATGAAACCTGGATAGAACCGGCAGTACAGACAGTTGAAGAGTGGGATATACCAGATGCTCAAAAGAAGCAGAGGGTCAGACAAAGTTTAAAGGGACCTGCTGCGGAAGCCATCAGAAGCCTAATGCTGAGCTGAGGGTATTTCACCATGCGTGATTACCTCTCTTTATTGCATGATGAATTTGGATCTGCCAAAACAGTTTCTAGCCTACTGTTTCGCTTTGAGCATATGTACCAGAAGAGAGGTGAAAGGTTATCTGAGTACATAAGATGATTGAACAAGTTACTATATCAAATTGTGGAAGGGGGGGCTGGATCCAGCTGAAGTGGAAGGAGCCCAGATGGAGCAACTTTCACGGGGTGCTTTAGTCTCAGATCCAGTCTGGAACCAAATAAAGACTGAAACCAAAGGGAACATCTGGGAGTATCACGAGTTCATAAGAAGAGTTAGGGAAACAGAAGTGGTAGAGGAGGCCAAAGAGGGTAAAGCCGATTCACCACCAGAATGGCCCTCAGGCATGGGAGCAAGGAAAGGTGGAGATGATGATGCCTGGCTCACAATTATGCAAATTCAGATATCAAACTTAAATCAAGATGATGGCCTCGTGTACGGCAATGGATAGTTCACCCTTTAATGGAGGTTGGGCTAGATTAGTCACCGGGGAGATGGGCCTTTCCACTGCAGCTGACAACTCAACAAGATCAGTGATCTACTATAACTGTGGGGGTGCAGGACATTACAGGCGTACTTATACAAAGTCGTGCAAACCAGGAAATTTTGCTCAGTGGGGAAACTACAGAGGGCCCCAGTGAGGGAGCCAACTGGGTGCCCAGCAATACTAGCTAGCTCCAATCAAAGGGGTGATGGAGGGCAGCCTTGGGCATCACCTTTTGTGAGTGGAGCTCCCCCAAGGTCCCCCCTCAGTGATAGACATGATGGGAGCATCGCCCTTAGCAAGGGACTCCCATATCCTAGAGCCTACTGAAGTCAGAGTGACAAAGCTCCAGCAACAGCCTTCGGGGACTCAAGCACGGGCTGTCAAACCAGATGCTGTGTCTCTTACTGCCAAAATTCCTAAACAGTTAGTGTGCCCTTCTTCTATGGTGCCGATACAAGTGGAAGGCACAAGTGCACAAGTGACATTACTGTATCGGGATTTCTATGATAGGCACCTGATGCATATACCCATACGAAAGTTGAACAATTTGAAGATTTGGGGCATTGGAACAGAGGAGTTCCCATACAATGGGTATCTACCTATCCAGCTAACATTTGGGCCCTCAGTTGCTGGATACACAGAAACCTTCGATACCCTGGCCATTGTCTGTACTCGTCCCCCAGGAGCTAGCCAGGGCTCACTGATAGTGGGGACGAACACCAATTTAGTTAGGCATCTGCTCACCCCAGTTGTCCCAATAAGGAATGACTCAGTGATAGGGGATGTTCATCCCACATTGCAGACAGCATACCAACACCTGATGTGAGAACAGCAGGCTCCTGCAGAGGGTGTGAGGTGACTGTGGAAGTTGGACAGAGCAAGGAGAGTATTACAACCAGGGGAGGTGGCGTGTCTACGGGCCTCTGTCAGACTGGACTGGAAGCAGCCTGGTCCCTACCTCATCCTTGAACCTGACCCCAGAAGGCAGAATGCTGGGGTGGAGGTAATCCCAGAGGTGGTCTCCACAAAGGCTCTGCAGCAGGCCAGAGGACGGATCTCAGTCAGAGTCCAGAATATTACAAATTTCCTTGTGAGTTTGAAAGACCGGATGTTGTTGGGACAAGTGAGCCCAGCCACCCCAATTGTACCTCCTGATACTAGGGAAAAGATGGAGGGTGAGGTCTCAACAGATCAGTTCTACCCTAAGAACACGCAGCTTTCCCAAGAATGGCAAGAGAGCGCTAGAGACCAGCTTTGGAGGTGGCAACATCTGTTCTCAAAAGATGAATTTGATGTGGGATGTGCTAAGAGCGCTCAACATATAATCCATCTACAGGAAGACAAGACTTTATGAGAGAGGTCTCGGTGGATTCCCTTAAGTGATTTAGATGACCTTAGAGAGCACTTAGTGGAATTGAAGAGGACTGGGATCATCCGAGAATCTCGAAGTCCCTACACCTCTCCCATAGTGGTAGTCCGGAAGAAAAATGGATCCCTGAGAATGTGTATAGATTACCATACCCTCAATCAGAGGACCATTCCAGATCAGTACACAACTTCTCAAATCGAATATGCGCTGCATTGTTTATTGGGAGCAAAGTGCTTTAGTGTGCTGGATTTAAGGAGTGGCTATCACCAGATTCCCATGCATCCCGACGATAGAGAGAAATCTGCTTTCATCTGCCCTTTGGGGTTCTATGAATTCAATTGAATGCCCCAAGGGTTGTCAGGGCCCCGGCAACCTTTCAGAGACTCATGGAGTGGACTATGGGAGACATGAACTTGATAGATGTGTTAGTCTATCTAGATGATATTATTGTCTTTGTTGAGACTCTTGAACAACATGAGGAGCACTGACAAGGCTCCATGAAGAAGGATTGAAGCTGTCATTGGAGAAATGCCAATTTTACCAAACATTTGTCATATATCTGGGTCATGTTGTCTCTGCAGAAGGGGTATCAACTGATCCCACAAAGCTTGAGGCTGTTACTTCTTGCCCCAGACCTCAAAATGTGACTGAACTGCAATCATTTCTAGGGTTCTGTTCATATTATCAGAGGTTTGTTGAAGGGTTTGCGAAGATAGCCCATCCTCTCAATGATCTGTTGAAGAATGAAGAGGTAGAGGATGTGTCTGGTCATTTTAACTAGGTCCATCAGAATAAGGGACCCAGGAAGTCTCAAGAATCCATTCAGGCAGAGTGGACTAGGCAGCATGAGCAAGCTTTTGACCAGCTAAAACAGAGACTCACGAATGCCCCTGTCTTGGCCTATGCCAGTGGTTCTCAACCTTCCTAATGCCGTGACCCCATGCACCCACGTGACCACACGTGACCCACACGCACGCACCCACGTGACCCACACGTGACCCACACGCACGCACCCATGTGACCACACATGACCCACACACACGTGACCACACGTGACCCACACGCACGACCACACGTGACCCAGGAGCATAGAGATGGCTCTCCTGCTCCAGCTACAGCGACCCCCTCAGCCGGCCAAATCTCGCCACCGGGAAGGAGAGGAGAGAAAAGAATGGGAGAGGGGACAGGAGAGGGGGAGAAAGGGGGGTAGAATTTAGAAAAGAAAAGGAAAGAAAAAGAAACTTTTGTGCGGAGCCGGCAATCGCGGAGCAAGACGCCCGTTTGGTGCGGAGGCAGGCAAGCCCAGGTGCTCCTGGGCGGCCATGGCAAGCGGCAACGACGACGCAGGCCGACCACCAGCTGGGCCACCAGCTGGCCCAGCCCAAGGGAGGTAAGGCACCCGCCGGGCCCCACGCGCGCCAGCAACCCTCCCTACACCCGCCACTGCTCCGCTAGCCTTACCTTGGCCACTGCACGTTCGGTGCGACAGCAGGCAGACCCAGGCGCTCCTGGGCGGCCATGGCAAGCAGCAGCAACGACGCAGGGCGACCACCGGCTGGGCCACCAGCTGGCCCAGCCCAACGGAGGTAAGCAGCTGCCGGGCCCCACATGTGCCAGCAACCCTCCCAGCGCCCGCTGCTGCTCCGCTAGCCTTACCTTGGCCACTGCACGTTCGGTGCGACAGCAGGCAGACCCAGGCGCTCCTGGGCGGCCATGGCAAGCAGCAGCGATGACGCAGGGCGACCACCGGCTGGGCCACCAGCTGGTCCAGCCCAAGGGAGGTAAAGCACCCACTGGGCCCCACGCGTGCCACCAACCCTCCCTGCGCCCGCCGGCCTCCCACCTCCCACCCCTGGCCCTCTTTACTTACATTTAGTAGTTGCTCAGCAGGGAGGGGTGGAAATGTCCCGAAAGCTCGCCTTAGCTGCAGACAACTTGCAGCACCGTTTGCAGACTGGGACTTTTGGCGGGCTCAGCAGGGCAGAGACAGCCTGGACAATTCCTATTGGCTTTTGAAAGCCAATAGAATAGAGCCTCTTGAATAGAGTCTATTCTATTGGCTTTCAAAAGCCAATAGAATAAGAGGGAGTAGCACAGCTAAGGAAAAGGGGGAAAAAATGGCGGGGAAAAAATGGCGGACTGCGTTGTTTGGTGACCCCCGTGAAATGGTCGTTCGACTCCAAATGGAGTCGCGACCCACAGGTTGAGAACCGCTGGCCTATGCAGACCCTAACCGGCCATATGAACTACACATTGATGCTAGTTGGGATGGTCTTGGGGGGAATACTGTATCAGGAACATGATAAACACCTGAAGCCCATTGCATATATTAGCAGGGGCCTAACTTCAGCCGAAAAGAACTATCCTACCCATAAGCTGGAGTTTCTGGTGCTTAAGTGGGCGGTAGTAGATAAGTTAAAGGACTACCTATATGGAGTGGAGTTTGAGGTTAAGATAGACAATAATCCACTCACTTACCTGCTCACAACAGCCAAACTCGATGCCACGGGGCATCAGTGGCTAGCTGCACTCTCCGGGTTCAGGTTCAGCTTGAGGTACCAGCCGGGTGTGAGGAACAGGGATGCAGATGCCCTGTCGAGGAGACCTCACGGTCCCAAGGCACATGTTCGAGAATGGATCCAATTGACCCCTGATGGTATTCAAGCTCTGTATCAAGGGGTTGAACACTGAGTTCGAGGAGCAATTGGGGAAGAAGCGGTAGGAGTCACTACTGCAGGTGTTCCTAAACTGTACTGCAACCCCATTCAAGTTAGAGGGGAGGGTATGCCTGTTTTGACCAAGAAAGAAAAGGGATAAGGCAGAAGACCCCCTTTGTGGCCTGTCTGCAAGGGCTTTGAGTAGTGGTCAGCGAGAGGCTCTGCTCACTGACTTGCCAAGAGGAGCTTGGTTGCTGTATAAAGAGTGGGACTGTTTACAGCTCCGGAACGGTGTGATTTATTGGAAGGGCCCTTCCAATGGGCCCGAGGAAAAGTGGCATCTCTTGCTCCCATAAAAACATAGGGAAGCGGTGCTGATTGCGCTACATGATGAGCATGGACACCTGGGCCTAGAGAAGACCTTCACATTAGTGAGGGATCGGCTTTACTGGCCCTGTATGAAGACAGAGGTTGAGACTACTGTCGATCCAAAGAAAGACCTTACCGTCCAGGACCGCACCGATGGGCCACCTGCAAAGTCATGGGCCCCTGGATCTGGTTTGCATCGACTGTCTGGAACCAGATACAAGTGGACAGGGAAGCATAAACTAGCAGACTGATGGAGTTCTCAGTCATACATTGTCAGTGAGAAGCTACATGGATTGCCAGTGTACCGGATTCGACCAGAAGGGAGTTCAGGGCCTCTGAAAGCATGGCACTGAAATCATCTATTGCCTCTAAATGAGGCAATACAAGTCTCTCAGCCATCTACTCCAAAAGCAACTGAACTCTGAGGAGAAGACCAGCTATTCAAGCACAACCTGATTCATCCATGGAAGGAGAAGAGGAGGACACAGAAGAGGAAGAGGATTGTATGAACTGTTTCTGGTCATTGGAAAATATTGCAACAGTTCCCCCCGTATCAGACACTGAAATGGGGCTTGAGTAGCTCAGGCCAGATGCCCCTGAGTTTGTATCTAAAGCTTGGGAATGGGGAGAAGTTCTTAGAGAACCTGAGTGGAAGGCTGATGAGCAGTCTGAGGAGCTGCCAGAACTGGAGAGAGTGCCACCAGCTCCAGAGGCTCCTGGGCTGGAAGAGCTTATGGAGACAGTTTCAACCTTTCCACATGCCTCACAACAGCCAAAACCAGAGAATGGGTTTCCAGTCCCAGAGACTTTTGGGTATGGAAAGCCCCGGGAGGATCTCATTCATTACAGCCAAACCCAAAGTACAGTGATACATCCAATTAGAAGACTGACATATGATGCTCTGGGCCACAGCACAGAAGAGGCAGTATTTACTGCTAGACAAAATTCTGATCCACCCCCAGACACCCCAGACTATTGGTAAGCATTTCTCACTCTTTGAGGGAGCAAAGAACTTTTGGGCAGGGGGAGTGTTTAGTGGAGAGGGGAGTTGGGGTGGGATTGGTGCTGGCTGGGATTAGCGCTGGCTGGGAAGCTTTGCTGGAGCTCTGCAGATTCGGTGGAGAGGTTGGGAGCTCCAGCGGCCTCCACGGTGGCTGGCGGTGGGGTGTGGTTCTTGGGGAGGGATTTTTTAAAGGGGAAGAGGAGACTGACTGAGGGAGAAGCTTTTGTCCCTTTTTCCAGAGGGGCAAGCCAGATGGAGGGAGAGTGAGGTAGGAGGTTGGGAAGAAGAAGCTTTTATGCCTTTTTTTCAGGAGGAGCAAGCCGGATGGAGGGAGATCGAGGGAGGAGGTTGGCTGGTTTTGTTTTTATTCTTTTCGGTGAGGCAAGCCAGATGGAGAGGGGGGGAATAGAGATAGAGAGGTTTCTGTAGAGCAAGCTTGAGAGAGAGAAGGGAAGAGAGAAGGAGAGGATTCAGTGGGGAAAGGTCAGAGAGAGAAGAGAAGATAGAATAAGGGGGGGTCCTATGAGCTGCTGAGAGAGACTGACCATCATCACCTCACATGAGCTGCCTGCAAGAGACTGACCATCATCTCATGTGAGCTGCTGCTGCCAGAGATGGAAGCTGCTTGTTGACAGAGACTGACCACCATCTTCACCTCATGCGAGCTGCTGCTGCCAGAGACTGACCATCATCTCATTTGAGCTGTTGCCAGAGACTGACCATCATCATCTCATGTGAGCTGCTGCTGAGAGAGAAACTGACCACCATCACCTCACACAAGCTGCCTGCTGAGAGACTGACCACCATTACCGCACGTGAGTTGGTGCCGACAGAGACAGAGCACCACCGCACCGTGTGTCTCTGTCAAGCAGAGGTGTCCAAGCAGCCAGACCAAGAGGGCCAGGAGAACCCAGACTTCAGCGAACCCTTTGGGGGTGGCACTACAGGTAGTAAGTATAAAAATGCTCATAAGTCACTTTTTTCAGTATGTTGTAACTTCTAATGATCTAAATGAACAGTTGTAAGTCAAGGACTATCTGTATTGGCTTGCTTGTTACAAGGGAAGTCAATAGTGTCAGGAAGAGAAAAGGATAAAGCAAAGTTCAAGAGATGTTTCTTTCTCTGGCCTTTCTCTCTCTGCCTCCTGTGTCCCAAAGAAAACTCATATTGCTGCCAGAGTGTAGAATGAGCAACAGTGTAGTGCAGGGCTTTTCAGCCTTTTCACCCATTGTACCACTTTTAGGATATGGCAATATTCAAGTACCACCAGTCACCTAGCAAGGTGTCAAAAACCTGATGACCAAAAAAAGGAAAAAAGTGATAAAGTACAGGTAGTCCTCGACTTACAACAGTTCGCTTAGTGACTGTTCGAAGTTACAACGGCACTGAAAAAAAGTGACTTATGATTATTTTTCACACTTATGACTATTTCAGCATCCCCAAGTCATGTGATTTACATTCGGATGCTTGGCAACTGATTCATATTTATGATGGCTGCAGTGTCTCAAGGTCAACCTTTTGTCAACCTTTTGACAAAAAAAGTCAATGGGGAAACCAGATTCACTTAACCTTTTTCAAATATAAATTTTATTATTTTCATCATAAAAAAGGAACACATCACAAGTACATCACAATGCTATAATAAAAACCCCACCCCCACCCCCCACCCCCCGGACTTCCCAAACCTAATCCCAGGATACTATTCAAATAAAAGTAAACTAATATTAATATCCCTAACTCCACAAAATATTATTCTACATAAGTAGGTGAAATATATATATGTGAAAAAAAGAACAAGTTAACTAAAAACCTAGGTTATATTCCACCATTCTATACTTTTTTTGAATATAGATAATCCATCTTCTCCATATTAATAAAAATTGTTCGTTTGAGTGATTCTTCAAATAAGCCGAAATCTTTGCCATTTCAGCAAAATACGAGACCTTCAATCTCCAGTCCTCCATTGTAGGTAGAACTTTACTCTTCCAATTTTGAGCTATCAGCAAACGGGCAGCAGTTAAACAATACAACATCAAATTCGTTTCTTTTA
>NW_015386274.1:940069-950636 GCF_001527695.2 Protobothrops mucrosquamatus | reverse complement strand
GTTCTCACCTACATCGTCCACAAGGGACGACTCGGGAACTCAACTCCTACCTCGGGCAGCTCACCTATCCCCCTATGCCCAGGGGAAAGGTATCAAGCCGTTTGACAGCTGATGCAGGCTGTCAAAACGGCTTTTACGCAGAAGCAGGCGGGAGCAGCAAACAGCTGCGTCCAGCGAAGTCGCCTGCCACCGGAAGTCCCACTTAACCTTTTATATTGGGGTGTCAAACTCAATTTCATTGAGGGCCACATTAGCATTGTGGTTATCATCTGGGGGGGGGGTTCCTTCCTTCTTTTTCCCTCCCACCCTGCCTCCCTCCTTCTCATTCCCATCTCCTTCCTTCCTCCCCTCATTTTCCTGCCTCGCATTCCCATCTCCTTCCTTCCTTCCTTTTTCCCTCCCTCCACACTTCACATTCCCATCTCATTCCTTCCTTCCTTCGTCCCCTCCCTTTCCCTCCTTCTCATTCCCATCTCCTTCCTTTCTTCCTTCCTTCCTCCCCTTATTTTCCTGCCTCACATTCCCATCTCCTTCCTTCCTTTTTTCCCTCCCTCCGTGCCTCCCTCCTTCACATTCCCATCTCCTTCCTTCCTTCCTTCCTTCCTTCCTTCCTTCCTGTGCTGATACTGGCACTTCTGCAGAGCCCTGCAGAATCAACAGGATCAGCGCCGGGCTCCAGCTGATCGGCGTTTCTGCGCAGCTCAGCAAAAGCGCCATGATCAGTGCCAGGCTTCAGCTGATCGGCGATTCTGCAGGGCCCAGCAGAAGCGCCAGCATCTGCACCAGGCTCCAGCTGATCAGCGATTCTGCAGGGCTCAGCAGAAGCGCCAGCATCTGCACCAGGCTCCAGCTGATCGGTGATTCTGCAGGGGTGTCGGGTCTCAGCAGAAGTGCCAGGACTAGTGCTGGGGTGTAGCTGATTGGCAATTCTGTGGGGCACAGTAGAAGCACCAGGATGAGCACCGGGCTCCAGCTGATCGGTGATTCTGCAGGGGTGTCAGGTCTCAGCAGAAGTCCCAGGATCAGCGGTGGGCTCTAGAGGATTGGCGCCTCTGCGAGGCTCAGCAGAAACACAATGTTCCAGCTGATCACTGCTTCTGGGCAGCTCAGCAGAAGCGCCAGGATCAGCACCGGATTCCACCTGATTGGTGATTCTGCGAGACTGAGCAGAAGCACCAGGATCAGCACTGGGCTCCAGCTGATCAGCGCTTCTGGGCAGCTCAGCAGAAGTACCAAGATTGGCGCCAGGAACCAGCTAATTGGTGATTCTGGGCAGCTCAGCAGAATCATCAGGATCAGCACCGGGCTCCAGCTGATTGGTGATTCTGCAGGGGTGTCAGGTCTCAGCAGAAGCACCAAGACCAGTGCCAGCTCCAGATGATTGGTGCTTGTGCGGGGCTTAGCAGAATCAGCACCAGGCTCCAGCTGATTAGCGCTTCTGGGCAGCTCAGCAGAAGCGCCAGGATCAGCACCAGGCTCCAGCTGATCAGCGCTTCTGGGCAGCTCAGCAGAAGCACCAGGTTCAGCGCCAGGCTGGAGCTGATTGGTGATTCTTATGGGCTCAGCAGAAGCGCCAGGATCAGCACCAGGTTCCAGCTGATCGGTGATTCTGCGGGGCTCAGCAGAAGCGCCAGGATCAGCACTGGATTCCAGCTGATCAGCTCTTCTGGGCGGCTCAGCAGAAGTGCCAGGATCAGCACCGGGCTCCAGCTGATTGGTGATTCTGCAGGGGTGTCAGGTCTCAGCAGAAGTTCCAAGACCAGTGCCAAGCTCCAGATGATTGGTGCTTGTGCGGGGCGTAGTAGAAGTGCCAGGATCAGTGCCAGGCTCCAGATGATTGGTGCTTGTGTGGGGCGTAGCAGAAGCGCCAGGGTCAGCATTGGGCTCCAGATGATCGGGGATTCTGCGGGGCTCAGCAGAAATGCCAGGATCAGCGCTGGGTTCCAGATAATCGAGGATTCTGCGGGGCTCAGCAAAAGCGCCAGGATCAGCTCTGGGCTCCAGATGATCGGGGATTCTGTGGGGCTCAGCAGAATCCCAGGATGGTGCCAGGGTCCAGATGATTGGTGCTTCTGCGGGGCTCAGCAGATGCACCAGGATGAGTATCAGTCTCCAGCTGATCAGTGCTTCAGTGGGGCTCAGCAGAAGCACCAATCAGCTGGAGTCCAGCACTGATCCTGGCACTTCTGCTGAGCTCCACAGAAGTGCCGATCATCTGGAGCTCGGTGCTGATCCTGGTGCTTCTGTGGAGCTCAGCAGAAGCGCTAGGATCAGCACCATGCTACAGCTGATTTGCGCTTCTGGGCGGCTCAGCAGAAGCACCAGAATCAGCGCTGGGCTCCAGCTGATTGGTTATTCTGCAGGGCTCAGCAGAAGCACCAGGATTAGTGCCGGGCTCCAGCTGATCGGTGATTCTGCAGGGCTGTGAAACAGCATCACCGTGTGTCCAGCCTGGAGAGTGGATTCGAGTAAAGGAACACTTCCTGAGAGCAACTACCAAATTGTCAAGTCCCACCAAGTTCTTCTCAGCTCACCCACAGAGGCTAATGTCAAGGGCATCAAAGCATGGATCCATGTTTCCAGATTGAAGAAAATTCCACCGCCCCAGTGGGAGTGTCAATCCATCACTGATTTGAAGCTACGTTTGCAATGAACCCCAGCTTCACCTGCAGATCTTTTTGATTACCTGGATTCCTGGCTTCTTCTTGTTCACTTTTATAGCAACTTGCTTATCACTCTGGATTATTATGAGCGCTGGGCTCCAGCTGATCGTCACTTCTGCTGAGCCCTGTAGAAGTGCTGATTAACTAGAGCTTGGCACTGATTCTGGTGCTTCTGCTGAACCCTGCAAAATCACCAATCAGCTGGAACCTGGCACTTATCTGGACACTTCTCCTGAGCCCTGACAGTCCTGCAGAAGCACCGATCAGCTGGAGCCCAGCACTGATCCTGGTGCTTCTGCTGAGCCTTGCAGAATCGCCGTTCAGCTGAAACCTGGCGCTGATTGTAGCGCTTCTGCAAAGCCCTGACAGCCCTGCAGCTCTAGCCATCTGTCGCTCAGGCTTGTGCAGTGCTGTCACTGCTTCAGCTCATCCCCCTCCCCTGCTACCACTTCTCTAGGACAGTCGTGTACCACCTGCCAGGTGCCGATGTACCACTGGTGGTACACGTACCACCAGTTTAAAAGCCCTGGTCTAAGATTTTACAGTGCAACTTTAAACACATTGCAGATACAATATAACATTCTGCCATGTACTTAAAACTGTGCTCTAAAATGTTCCATTATTTAAGTACTGTAACATATATAAGAACAAAAGGTTTATTTGCGCTAAATCTTTGCAACAGTGATAGAACTGCACATGCAGAAGATCCAAGTCTATATCTTCAGCATTATCCATTAGAGTTGAAAAAGTCCTTCCTGAAACCTTGCAAACCACCCCCAATACTGTGCTGTATGTGCCAATGTCATAACTTGATTTAAGGCCAGCTTCAAGGTCCTTAACATTTGCATTCCAGACTTGATTAAATGCTAGAAACACCTGGATCCAGTGTGCATTTTTAAAAAGTCAGCTTTTAGGAAGAGGCAAATGTTTTCAGTCATATGAAAACTAGCATTGTTTAAAATCCACTTGAAAAAAGACTGGTATATAATAATACAGTAGAAATACAGTTATATTTATAAACTTATATATTTATATTTCTACTATATTATTACTGTCCTGAGATACCAGTTACAAAGCCAACAATATGGCATTATTTTGCAAGCCTTAAACAATATGAAGTATTTGCTGCTTGACTCCCAGAGGTTTTATTACCAAAATAGTAACATCTGCCTAAATCTACCTGAGCTATGAATATTCTGTACAATTTCTAATGTGTAAATATATACAAAAGTAAGAGACACAAAAACTATAGAGAACTTCCTCTGAAATCATGGTATACTTGATTTAACTGTTTGTGGCAAAGAAATGTTGTAGAATACAAACCTGCATTTGTGCTTGTTCATCTGCATATTCAATTGATTGGAAAATAGTCAGGGAATATCGACGCCTCATTTCTAGCTGGGCCATGTAAGACCGATACCATCTTTGAATAAGGATAGCTGCTTTAATAGCTGTCAAAACAGGATGTGCCCCCAAAATAAGATTAATTGGCGACAACTAATTATTTGTGCAGATTTTTGGCTCTAGAGTTTTAAAATGAATGAAATTCATGGAGCCTGTATTTCATATTTGTTTCTATTACATGGTTTCTTGTAAAATACAGAAGGGTAATCAATAAGGTTATAAATATCACTGCAACTCAAACACAATGGTAATTTTATTATAATTTGTAGGGTAATGTTTGAGATCCTTTGTATCATTGTAAAAAGTAGATACACAGATTAGCAGATAGTATTGAATTCTGTGACACAGAATCTTAAGGCTTTCATTGACCTGACTTTTTGTAAATGAATACTCCTAATTTTTCAAACCTGAAGACATTAGCAACCTAGACAATGTGTACTATATGTTTTAAAAGGTGCTAACAGTTATAGAAATACCCAGTGCTTTTTTTCTTAAAAAAAAAAAAGGTGCCGGAACTCACACACGTCATACAACCTGCCTTGCCTACCCTACAAGGTTCCATCCAAAAAAGGTGCCGGAACTCCGTTCTGGGCATTCTATGAGAAAAAAAAGCCCTGGAAATACCTAGCTAAATATACTGTAGGTATCATTAAATTCAGTGCTAGCAAAACTAAATTTTGCTATGTGTAGAACAAACTAAGTTGTTAAGAGGCATACATATCATATCAAACAAGTTATAACCTGCCTTTACTATGACAGACTTGGCAGAGGATTGTGTTGCCCTTGGAGCATTGCTCTTATCATTGCTCATAGTTTCATTATTCCAATTCTCATTCAAATAGAAATACTGCTTTGTTATTAAGATGATAAATCAAGACTCAAGGTATCTTATCAATGATGTCCACCAAAGCACTTCCCAAGAGGAATTGCCCATATTCAATATGCCTGAAGGAGCAAACTGAAAGATTCAGAAGACAGCAGGTATCTAAGGCATTGCTGAACTTTCCAAGAATTCATATAAATATCTGGTGTTGAAGGGAAATATTGTGATCACGTATGATATGATCTGAAATATCTATAAGTTAGAGAATGAAATTCTAAAATATTGAAATGTGACACACACCTTGCTTTCACCTCTTCCAATACTCAGTGACTAGTATATTGTCCCCCCTTTTAAAATATATTAATTTCATGATCCTTTTGCTTTTCTATCCTTTGATTTTGTTATTTTCTTTGAATATTAAAGCTTTCCCGTCTTATCTGTGCTCAACTCTTGTCTTCTAATATACTCTACAAGCTCCACTCTTCCATGCAGAAGCCGCCTGGGGTGGAAACCATTAACAAGTTATCACACAGCCTGTAATTTCATTGGGAGGACTTTTCTGTTTTACTGTTCACCTTGAATTTTTATTTACTTATTTATTTGGAAAATTTATATTGCCACCTACTCGCACATGGTGACTCAAAGAAATAAAACACAGGAAATAAAAACACAGTATAAAAGAAATAAAAATAAAATAATAACAATATCTCTTAAATTAAAACAAAATTTCTTTAGAGCTATATGGAAATGCTATAACTGAACTTATCTAATCAATGAAAGAATTCAGATTAATGTTAGAGTGATAATGGACATAAAGGCTTCAAAGAGAAAATTAATCTTCCTTCCTTCCTTCCTTCCTTCCTTCCTTCCTCGCTCCATCCTGTTCCTTCCTTCAACAACATTTGGTGTCCAGGTGAGCAAACACATGTACTTACAGCAACTTCCTACAAAACCCTTATGGAGAACATCTTCATGCATGTTTTTCCTTCATACAGGTACCAAACATCCTTGGAATGACTAAATTAGGCAATCACAGAAAATCCTCATGTATACTTTTAACATTAAAAGAGATTCCATTGACGTCTTCTTTGTTTTCCCCCCTCCCTTTCCAATAGCTTTAGAGTCATCAGCTCTGCATATGGGACCTGTTTTCATTGCATTGGTGAGTACATTTGCAAAACATTTTCCTTTGGAATAGTGAAGCGATATTATTATGATACATTAATTTTGTTATATGAATCAAACAAACACAGCTCCAATATAAAGTATTACAGAATATGAAACAGAAAAAAAAATCCAGCATGTCACTGTTTACAAGCTTGCTCTTTTTTTTCCTTTGTACATCTTACTAATTTTATTATGCTTTTATTTTAAAAGGTTTTTTTTTTACTGTCATATACTGTGTCAGATGCCTAACTTCACTTTCTTTGAAGCTAGCTAGCAACTGCCATAACCAAGGAGGAGGGGGCAATTGGGAGGGGAGGAGTGCTGGAGATGTGAAAGAATGCTGTGAGAATTTGGGGGGTACGGACACTAACACGAACCAGAGGTGCCAAACCGAGCCATCTTCCTGCTTTCAAGGATGCCAGCCCTGGGAAAGGAATTTACAACAGTGCTCGAAGCACCAGGTTCCCAAAACATCGGAACAGAGCCTGATTGGACTACTCTCACTGGGGGAAGGGTTTTGGACATTGGGGGTTGCTTTCAATATATGATTTTCACATGGTTTTTCTTCAGAGCTTGCCTCACTCGTGCTGCACTCAGCAACTCTAGTAAAAGAACCTTTTCTCTAGCATCTATGGAGTCAAGAGTCGTTCTTTCCTAGGGAGCAGGCTGTGGCCAATCTGACAGTAGGCAAGCTCTGCTGTAACAGTCAACCAGGAGACCAATGTCTACTGAGGGGACTGAACAAAAAAATGACAAGCCATGAAAGTGGCTTGGAAGAGGCTGGAGCTCGTGCCCACCCCCCACCAAACCACATCGCCCAAAAGAGGAGCTGGGGAACGTGCGCATCAATGAGGAGGTGCCGAAGCCCTGGTAGTCACTCACCCTGGGGACAAAAGATAGAGGGAAAACCTTTCAGGGTAACGTACACAAGGGGAAGCCCTGGAGCCCAGAGACAAAAACAGCGTGTCAATTGGGGCGAAGAAGAAATCCAAGGGGAGCTGGCTGAGCAGGAGGACCTAGTGGAGCAAGCCTGAAGAGTACTGAGAGATACCTTTGGGACCCGGCGAACTTCTTGACCAGTTAACCAAGCCTTGAATGGTACTGGAACCAGTGGGAGATGGCACCACGGTGCAACTGGCCATGGCCAGAGGGGCGACAATCTCACCTGGACCCGCTCAAATCCAGGCAGCCCCACCACCAGCCACTCAAGCAGCATAGCCCTTGCCACAAGGAGGTTCATCTTCCAGGGGGCGCTGAGGCCCCAGCCCTGGGCTTGAAGTACGGAAGAGACCCAAAGCAACTGGGATTTTTCCTCACCCATGTAGACTACATGCAAGAGTATGGAGTGGACCTGTCTATCGAAGCAGCCTGGGTCAGTTGCACGACCATGGCTCTGGAAGGCACCACAATGGAGTGGATGGTATTCCTCCACAATGATGATGCGCCAGAGTTCTGAAGCTTCAATTGGTTCATGATGGCTCTGCACAAAAGATTCAAGGACCCACTTGCCCAATGAAAGATGTGACCCTGCATCAAAACTATCAACCAGGGTCACGGGGGGTGGGTGGGTTGTAGCTTACAATGAAGAGTTCTGGCTAGCTGAATGGCTGGAAGACGTCCTGATAGAATGCTTCCAAGATGGGCTCAATGACAATGTATACAACATCTGCATCTCACGAGGAGGCCCACAACCCTCTGCCAGTGGTACGTGCTAGCCGAGGAGGTGGAAATCAACCTGCCCAGGTCTTGCAGCTGCAATGCCCACAGATGGTGCCATTCTTCCCTGTTGCAGAAGAGAACACCTGGGCACAACCTCAGCCCCAAATGCTGACCCACAGGCTGCTTCAAATGTGGGAAGGAAGGGCACCACGCCGCTGACTGCTAATACGCCAAAGCAACCCCTAAGTCCAGTGGCTCTCTTTTACTAGCATCTCTAGTAAAAGTACCTTTTCTCTACACCTATGGAGTCAAGGGTCATTCTTTCCTAGGGAGCAGGCTGTAGCCAGTCTGACACACTGGTTTTGTAGTGCTTGCTGTGTGCTTATTGTAAGGTGCAGGATATAAGTTAAGCATGTTTCAGGAAGTTAATGAATTTTCACTACTGTTCTTACAGTTTTCCAGGGGTTTTTTTTGTAACTCCTTCTAATTTTATTATATTTTTTTATCTCTACTTCCTTATTACATACTTGAACCCTTAGGGGAAACAGCTAAGTTGTAATATAAACTACAGTAATATAAACTACGGAAAAGGCAGATGGAAGAAGATAAGATAAATTAGTGCAATTCAATTCTACTTGAACGTATTCAAAAGTTTGGCAAAACTTACTCCCAGATACGAAGGAACCTTGATGAGGAAGACTAAAATACAGAATTGAACCTTTAAATAAATTACAGGACTTTGGGTAAAAGCTCCTGTTTCTTGATCTTAATGTGCCTTACATGCCAGTGATTCTCAATCTTTTATATCTCACATCTCACCAATCACTTTGTAGAAATGCTGGATCCCACTCAAAACAATAAGGTATGAAAATAGAGAGATGGGTCTACCTAGATTGTTATATATTTACACACAGAATATAAAACAAATGACAAAACATATGCAAATCATACAACCACAAAATTACAAATTAAGAAAGTGCAATAATATTACTTGTTGTCATAGAACATTGTATTGCACAAGCAAGTTTTACCTTTTTCTGATTTATTTGTTTGGCTTTTTGTACCAGAACTGCCACATCCCATGACTCAGTAAAGTAAAGGCTGGATTGCTGGTTTAAATTATCCTCATTCTGAATGAATTCTTTAGCTGATAGCGATCCAACTGCAGTTCTTTATATTAATCTCAATATGCTGTAATGAATCAGTTCTTCATTTTCCCTAATAAAAAAGAATGCAACGAACATTGATTTTGTATTGTCAGCTGCTAAGGCACAATGGAATATAATTACCTGAGTCATCCATACACCAGTGAAAGTAGGAGGGTTCACTGTTCTGTAGCTATTGTCCTGTCAGTTTAACATGGATGACTCTCTTTACATCCCAGGATCAGAATCAGGCAGGCAGAGAATTGTCATGTAATTATTGAGGAAAAAAAGTTCAATGGAATTATATTGTAGTAGTTCAATACAATTATATACATATAGGCAATGGATTGTTTTCTCAATTTCCCCTCCTGTCTATCTCTAAAATGAGGTATTTCAGTAGGATCACTAATGGACAAATGTAACCAAGGCACATAAAAGCAGGAATGAGCAACTTGTGGTCCCAGAACCATATGGGCCTCAGAGTCCTATTTTTCTGCACTCAGAGACCCTTTGAGTTTCCTACCATTTTGTAATGCAGGCATTTCACAGGTTTTTTTAAAGCTCCAGAAATTTCAGATATGCCCATACTGTTTGCTGATACCATTTGCCATCTGTTTTATAAGCCTCATATCCCCCCCCCAATATTAAGCTTTTTCCACAGCTGGACAGAAACCCCTCACCAATATCAAATTTAGGGTTTATAGACATTGCCTGGCTACCCAATTGCCAGTTCAGACCAGTAGCAGGAACAGACAACACCACAATTTAGTAATTACCTATGGATAATGGAAGCAACCTCAAAACCTGGTCTACTTCTGAAATTCAGTTTCTCCTGTAATTTGCCTTGAGAGTTCCTGTCTATTTAAGAGTGCTGCAATGAGAAGTTAATTGGTTACTTTGCAAAGATAAGGATGTACCTTCAACTAAATCACTCTTATTATTGTCTCTAGTATTTTTAAAGATACCTTTACCATAGCATAATGTAAATAGCACATTGTGTAATAGTACACTGGCTTTTACACCTGTTCTGAAAATAGCATGTTGCTGCTTTGAGGCTGAATCAAAACATTTTTTTTTTAAAAAATAATATTTTTCTTTGTCTGAGTTCCCCACTTTCCCTTACATTTTTTTTTTACTTCTAAAGCACAAAAACATTTTTCCCACTTCCACAGATGGCAAAATAACATAAGATCAACTGTTTCCTTCCCAAAGCTTCTGTGTTCCTCAAAAAACTTCATAACAATTATCAGTCATGTTATACATGAGTACTTATTACATCACAATGTAAATAAAAAAATGATTTCATCTAACAGGGTTTGAGGTCCTGTTTTTTTTTTACTATGCTACCAAAACCCTTAACAAAAATAATGAAGCAGTAGGCCAAATGGATTCAGAAAGAAGGAATTAATAAGCAACTAGGTATATGGATTGGAAAGCAGTCATCATATACTACAATGTTTACAGCTTCATCTAAAGGTGGTGTTTGTGTACTCTAGGACCCAAGAGGCCTTCTGAATTCCTCACCTCCTAAAGATGGGGAAGCTTAATTGATGCTTTTCTGTGGTAGTCAATAAGCTACAATAAACAAGTCTTGCTAAAACTAATGTGATTGTGATAATTTTTTTAAAAAAATTCACAACTCAAATGTGAAATATATTCCTGCTATATAGATGACAGAACCAAATCAGTACTATCAATTAGGATGT
>NW_015386274.1:903576-939969 GCF_001527695.2 Protobothrops mucrosquamatus | reverse complement strand
CTCGGAGAAAAGGTGGCGGAACTCAAACCTGGCCACGCCCTCATCAAACCCTAGGACCGCCCCTTTAGAGAACAGGAATGCAAGTAAAATTTGGGAGGGGCTATTTCCGGTGTGGGAGGGGCTATTTCCGGTGCGGCCAGCCCGGAAAAAGGTGCCGGAACGCGGTTCCGCCGCGTTCCGGCTGAAAAAAAGCCCTGGGATGTCCTAATATATTGTAGGAAGTCAGCACTCCCCCACAGAGAAAGAAATATTTTGGGGGGATATTTAAAAAGGCAGAATATTATATTTCCCAAAGAAATAATGGGAGAAAATCTTAAAAGGCAGAAACCTCTCCCTCTCCCTCAAGCAAAAACTCAGCAGGCTAGCTCTGTAGAAATGCAGATTTGATAATCCTTTCAAAAAGACTGGAGCCAGGAAGCTTGGAGCTGATGGGATTAGAAAGATAAAGACCCCTAAAAATCTACATCCCCCACCCAAAATCTAAAGACGTGACTAGGACATAATAGGATTAACCACTAGAATACCAAAGGGCACACTGAACCTCAGGTTAAAGTTCATTGCACAGGAACAGGAAGAGCCTCAAATACAATGCCACAGGAACAGGAAGAACTCCAAACACAAAAGCCCAAGAAGCTATAAAAACCACCTCTCCCAGCTCCATTTTGTCAGCCCCCCAGAAACACATGCGGTGTCACTGAAGTTTCTGGCAACTCAATAAACTGGACCTTCTTTCCTAAAGCAGTCTCTTTTCTTATTCCCAGCTTGGACTGCACCTGAAGATTTTTCTTTCAACAATTTGGCACCAGAGATAGGACTCCAAGCTAACCTCACCAATGGACTGGGCCTGGGTAAGTCTCCATCTTGCCGGCAGCAGACCCCTTGTGTCTATGGGTGGATTTCCCAGACTCTGCCCATTTGGAGCAAGGATAGTAAAGGGAGTTTTGAGTTTGAGCTCAAGGGCTGCTTTGGAAATAAGATGTGTACCTCAAAATTTTAACTTTTAAAGCCCAGGGGAGCAAGGGAAATGTGTGTATGTCTCTGTGTGTGTGAGAGTAAGGGGCTTCCTCCTCTGGCCGCAGCTAGAATTCCACCTCCTCCATGTTTTTCCTAGTCACCCCCAGGCCTGCTGCTAGCTCCACCAAGCCGTGACTGGCAAAAACCTGGAACGCAAGAGGGTTAAACCAGAGAGTGGAACCTTTTGCGAGGAGAGAGACAGCCAAGTGGGCAATGAATGAGGAAAGGGGGTTGGAGTCAATAGGAAATCCCAGTAGGGTCCTGTAAGCAAAGCCCAGTTGCAGGAGTGGCCTGTACTACTGCAGAAAGCAGAGGTACTCCCAGACCCTCCCCGGGTCTGAAAACTGACAGGTGGTTGAAGGAGGTGCCCATACCTGCTAGGTTGGGGGCAAGTCCTCCCGGACCCCATTTTGGTCTGAAAAGTGACAGGCAGTTTGTTCCCTAGTTAGGAGGAGCCTGTACTCTGTGAGGGAACAGAGTCCACCTGAACAATTTTTTTTTGTCCAAAAACTGACTGGCGATGTGGCAGGGATTGTGCCGTGGGAGACTTCAGACTTCAATTGACTTCAGCCAATTGAACCCCACATCGTAAGGGAAACATGGGAAGCTGTAGTTCGAGGGTCAGGTTTAGATCCCCCATTGGAGATTTGCTCTAGGCGTGGGACGAGAGGTGAGTGCCCATCCTAGCCGGTATGAAAAAGAAGCTAGGAAAGGAAATTTGTGAAGAATGGCTTTGCTCAGGGCTTTGCTGGGAAACCAATTTGGCAAAAAAGGTACTTTTAAAAAAAAGGAAAATATATAGCAATAGTGATTTTTTCCTTCTCTCTCTCTTTCTTCTATGCAACCACATGATATGTTTGTTAAGATTTGCGCCTTCCCTAATTTGAGTTAACTGAGATTTATGGTGGGAATGACAAAGGTGTGAAAACTGAGAGTTCTGTTTTTCTCTCCTTTTCTCTGTGTTTGTATGTGTGTCAAAGTCTTTGTGTGTTAGGTAAATGTAACTGTTAAGTATACCTAATCCCTTAAGAAAAGAATTTTAAATTCTGCTAAGAAAAGAAAAAGAAAAATCTTAGAATAAGCCACCAAAAGGAAACTTCCCTCACGTTAGTTTGCCTGGCCAGCAAGTTTGCCTGGCCAGCTAGTCTTTAGACTAGCCAAACCCAAGTCCTGCAGCCGTTCTTCATATGTTTTAATCTCCAGGTCTTTGATCATCTTAGTTGCTCTTCTCTGAATTATTTCCAAACTCTCAACATCTTTTTTGTAATATGGTGACCAAAACTGGTTGCAGTATTCTAGATGTGGTCTTACTAGAGTTTTATAAAGCGGTACTAATACTTTGCGTAATCTTGATTCTATGCCTCTGTTTATACAACCCAGGATTGTATTAGCTTTTTTGGCTTCTGCTGCACACTGCTGGCTCATAGTCAAGTCATCGTCCACTAGGACTGCAAGGTCCCTCTCACAGTTACTGTTTTTGAGCCAGGTCTCACCTAATCTGTACTTGCACCTTTGATTTTTCCTGCCTAAATGTAAAACTTTGCTTTTCTCCACATTGAAACTCATTTTGTTGGATAGGACCCATTGTTCAAATTTGTCAAGATCTTTTTGAATCCTGAGTTTGTCTTCTGGGGTATTGGTTACTCCTGCCAGTTTAGTGTCATCTGCAAATTTGATGAGTTCCCCTTCTACTCCCTCATCTAAGTCATTTATGAAGATATTGAAGAGTACTGGGCCTAAGATGGAACCTTGTGGTACCCTACTGCTTACTTCTCTCCATGTGGATGTAGTGCCATTGAGAACTACTCGTTGAGTTCAGTTTGCCAGCCATCTACAGATTCATCTTGTGGTGTTGTTGTCTATTTCACCTTTTTCTAGCTTACCAAAGAGTAGGTTGTGGTCCACTTTATCAAATGCCTTATTGAAATCTAAGTATACTATGTCCACAGCATTTTGCTGGTCTACTGTGTTCTTTTTTTTCCCCTCTCCTCTCCCTCTCTTTTTCTGTGCTTTTAAGAAACAGCCCATAGTCATCAGGAGGGAATGTTTTAAGTTCATCTACAGAAAAAGTTTCATTCTTTCATTTACTGTATGTCTTTGAATGGGTTTCAGCTGTCTATTTAACATCTGTAAAGTTAACCTTAACATCTGTAAAGTTAGTCTTTGCAAACTCTGCCTGCAAGCTATCCACCCCACCCCCCATTCCACTTCTCCATTTCTTATCCTCTGTTCTCCATGCCTATGTCTGACCAGCAATGCCTCTCCTGGGAGAGTCACCCACAAAGGGGGGAGGGAATCCTGTTCTCATACCTTTCAGCCTTGCACAGATGACTCAGCAATCTTTGGAAACAGAGCACACTGACCCAGACACTGCTTCCAGAGAAGACCCTCCATTTATTTGAGCTATGGAATTGGGTTTGAATCAAGCCATCCGCTAGAACAGTGATGGCGAATCTTTTAGAGACTGAGTGCCCAAAAACTGGCCCCGCCCCTGCTCCACCCCCTGCCCCGCCCTCGCCCCGCCCCACCCTGCCCGCCCGCAGGGCCACTCACCGCCTCCAGGGCCCACTGCAGATCGTCCAGGCAGCCCAGCAGCGCCATGGCGGCCTCGCCCTCTGCCCTCTGCCCACACCCCACAACATTAACTGTGTGCGTTTTGGCGTGAGGGCAGAGTCTTGTCTATGCTGTCTGGCTGCCATGTCCTTGGCTGCGCTGCTCCGCATGGGCCACGCTCAGGGGCGACTCTCCTCCAGGGAGGCTGCTGGTGAGGAGGGGGTCGCGGGTGGAGACAAGGCTGGGGCAACGGCATGTGTGCCCACAGAGAGGGCTCCAAGTGCCGCCTCTGACACCCGTGCCATAGGTTCGCCACGTCTGTGCTAGAAAGTCACCATGAAACTAGAGTGGAACAGATCTTCCCAGGTCTTACATCAACCAGATGCCCGTGAAAGCTGCAGAGAAAGGAAGGACTCCTGGATCCATTGGCCCCCATGTGAAGCCTCAAAAGACAACTGGGAAAACTATGGGAGGAGGGTGGAAACTCATTGTAAGGTTTTCTTTCTTGCCTCATTTGTACTGTAATAAGCCAATTGAATGGATTCATGGAGGGATGGCATTTGGAATGGTTGGCACAGTAAGTCCTGAACACCTTGGATTTCTGTCTAGTGAGAGGGAAAATTTGTCCAGGATGAGGCTTATCCCCTTCACCTACCTCCATGTGATGTTCCCTAGACTGGTTCTTGCTTTGTGACAGTAAGACCTTTGCATGGATACCTTCATGAAAATTCCATGGGGGGAGGGAAACATGCCCCCACAGGTGATTTACAATTATTATGCCTTCACTGAGGAGGTAGCAGGAAAGAGATCTCCAAACTGAAGCCCTGAATATGTTGCACTGGTGGACTCAGACTGGGAGTCCTAGGGCTCATTGTGTGCAATTTCAAAAATATTTATAGCCTGGCTTGCACACTGGCTAACCTCAATTGGATATCACAAACCTGGATGCACTAAACTAAAAGCTAAGGCAGGAAGCAGCCCTCGAAAATGGGCAGCCAGTGGTTATGTACTGAGAGAAAACATGGCTGTGGAGAATTTTGGAAGCATGTGGTTCAAAAGAAAAACCCTGTCTGGGTGTCACTGAAGTTTCTGGTAACTCAATAAACTGGACCTTCTTTCCTAAAGCAGTCTCCATTTTCTTATTCCCAGCTTGGACTGCACCTGAAGATTTTTCTTTCAACAATATTTAATAAGCTTGTTATTGTTCAATGTATAAAACCTACTCCTTAAATGGAAATCATGACATAGATATAGAAACCTTTTGGTTACAATAACTCTTTACATTTATCATGAGGCATTAAGAAGAGCTTTATGGACAATAGGAGCTACTCCCTAGCCATGACTGGCTCTGTCATCTCTTTTAGGCAACTGATTTTCCTCCATGCATATACGGTGCATGATTTTTTTTGTTCTAGAAATTGCAAAGGAAGTTGAGATATTGTTACTTCATTGTTGTTTCCCATAGATCAGTGATGGTGAACCTTTTAGAGACCGAGTGCTCAAACTGCAACCCAAACCCCACTTATTTATCGTCGGGTGCTGGGTGGGCATGGCCCACTGGGTGGGCATGGCCACTGGGTGGGCGTGGCTGCAGTGGTCATGGCAGGGTGGGTGGGCGTGGCCAGGGTGGGCGTGGCCAACTTGTTGTTGTTCATGGGGACGCCTTGGGGGCCGGGCAGGGTTGGAGGAGATCCAGGGGGTCTCTGGCAGGTGGGACGGTGGGCAGGAGACTCATCTTGTGGGTTGAGGCAAGGTGAGGCAGGGGCCAGAGCAGCTGCTGCCTGACACCATTGCCCCCGCACACAGCGAGCTCATGGGGGCCAACTGTGTCCATCAGCAGCCACAGCCTGCCGGCCCCTCGATCAGCGCACTCTGGGGCTCCGCAGCCCACTGCGAATACCAGGCCAGCCCTCCAGCAGCAGGCAGAGTAGGAGTGGGGGGAATCCGGTATACCGGTTCCTTACCTCCACCCAGCTTATTTCATGGGCTCATGGTAGCAGCATTGGGCGTGATGCACGAGGCGGCAAATGGCCGGTTTCGGCGCAACGTGGCTGTTTGCCGCCAGCCCTGGCCATTTGCTGCCTTGTGTGTTGTACCCAATGCCGCTGCCATAAGGCTGCGGAACAAGCTGGGCGGAGGTAAGGAACCAGTATACCGGTTCCTTAGCACCGCCCGGCTTGTTCGGCGGCCTCATGGCAGCGGCATTGGGCAGGGGCCGGAAATGGTCGGTTTTGGCGTGACATGGCTGTTTGCCGCCTCATGTATTGCGCCCAATATCGCTGCAATGCCGTGAAACAAGTGGGGCAGGTTCCCCCTCGCCTGCCCATTCAGCTACAGCTTTGTTGGCTCTGTAGGCAGAGCTGCGAAGTTCTCTTCTCTGATAGAGAACTTCGCAGCTCTGCCTACAGAGCCAACAAAGCAGCAGGTGGAGCGCTGGAGGCTCAGGGAGGGAGATTGCTGAATGGTTGGGCCATTGGCAAGAGCAATGCGGTTGAGCGGAAAGCGGCCTCAGAACAAGCGGGGCAGGTAAGGAAAGAAATCCTCGCTCCACCCAGAAATTGCCTTTCTTTCCTTACCTGACTCCCAGTCCCATGCTGTTTCTCCTTCACGATCCGCTGCCAACGCATGCAAGGAAACAAAGGAAAGTTTTTTTGGGGGGAAAAAGGTCAATCAATCAATTCCAACTTCTCGTAAAAGAGAAAGAAGGAAGAATATTAATGATAGAAATATTTTAAAATCAAAAACAGATACTTTTGATAGCAATATATGCACCAAATAATAAACAAGAAGAATTCTATCAAAACCTTCACAGAAAAATAGTAGAAATGGAATACCAAAATATATGCTTAATTGAGGAGTTTCAATGCAATAGTAGATGGGACATTAGACTATAAAAACACTAAATCAGAGAAACAAGGAAGAAAAAGATTACCTAAGACTTTTTTCAATATGATAGAGGAAATTGGTATACAAGATATCTGGAGAGAAACGAAACCAGGAAAACCACAATACACATTTTATTCTAATAGTCATACATTTTGGTCTAGAACTGATATGATTTGGATGACAACTGAATTAAGGGTTAATATGCAGGAAACTGAAATAGAATTAGGTACTTGGGCAGATCATAACCCCTTAAAATGGTGTGGAAAGGAATGCAGAAAAAATTAAGATGGACTTTGAATCAATCTATATTAAAAGAGAAAGAATTTATAGACTTAGCAACAAAAGAAATGGAATTTTTCTTCAAAGAAAATAAAAAAGAAGATACATTACAAAATGTATGGGATACAGCCAAAGCATATTTTTGAGGCTTAGCAATAACATATATGGCGGAAAAAAAATAAAAGAGACAATGTCAGTTGTTAAGAGAAGAATTTTAAAAATTAGAACTTGAATTACAAATAAACCCACAAAAGAAAATATTGAAAAGACAAATGGAAAATAATAAAACATAAATTAAATTTAATAGAATCACAAAAATTGGCACAACAAATTAAAAGGGCAAAGCAAAACTTCTTTGAAAATGCAAACAAACCAGGAAGATGGTTAGCTTATAAACTTAAAAAACAGAAGGAGAAAAAATTGATAAACAATTTAGTAGATGAAAAGGGCTGTTTACAATTTAAAAATGAAGCAATAAAAAAGTTAATTAAAGAATACTATGAGAAACTGTACGACAAGGAAGAAATTCCATGGGACAAAATGACTCAATATATGAAAGAAAATAATTTACCAAAAATTCCAGAAAACTTTAAGACTGTGTTAAATGAAAAAATAGCAATGATGGAATTGACAGAGGCAATAAAAAGACAAAAAAATGAAAAAACACCGGGACCAGATGGACTCCTGGCAGTTTTATAAATGTTTACAAGAATGGACAACTCTTAGAAATAAAAGATTACTATATTTGGAGGGACATGACTTGCAACTTGGTTGGCATGCTTTTTTATGGTATGGAAAAAATAAAATACATAAATACTTCCAAAACCACTACATTAGAAATGTATTATTATTAACTTGGGAAAAATAAAATGTAAAATTTATTTGAAAATTCCAGGGTGGCTTTCAATAATGGAAGCATTTGTACATCCAAATCTAGTCAGTCTTGATAAAATATGGACATACAAAGATATTCTAAATTCTGAAGGGAACTTAAAATCCAGGCAAGAGATGGAAAATTAGGGCATTGATGTAACATGGTGGTCATATTTATAAATGCAAGTCAGATATGATAAAGATATTAAACAGTATGGATTTTATAGGGTTGCCAGGTCTGCTTCCAAAAAATAGCGGACAAGCGGGGGAGGGGGGTTAAGTAGTAAAAAAAGTAAAAAAAAATTTACAATTAAATTATATATTTTCTTACAAACATTTTAACACGTATTAAAATAATCACTTCAAAACTTTACTTAAAATTCAAAACATCAAATATAATAATATGTAAAATATTAAATTACATTTACTTTGCTGTCGTATTTTTTATTTGACTGCGCAGCTTTGATCAATTCTTTGTGTTTAAGGAATAATTCTTTAATTTCAGTACAATGTTGAGAAATATTAAAATAAAATACGATTTTAGAGGTATCCAGTTTAAAAGAAGTCTTTTGACTGCTTTAAACAAACTTAACCAACGTGTTGGAACATGGCGCAAAACTTCATGGAATTCTGACTCGCAAAATTCAAAAAATGATTTCAACTCTTCTCGTTTCTTCGCAGAATTTGAAAATTCGGCAAAAACCTTCAGCACTACATTTTCAATATCAAAAGATAACTGCTTTAATGCATTTTTTGCACTGTTGTGTAAAATGTGATTATTGCAATGAGCAGCTACAATATTGTCATTTTCCAGCAATAATTTTTGGTAAACAGATTTGTTCACTCCATAATTGACCGATGCATTATCTGCTGAGTAAGCTGAAACATTATTTATTTCCAATTCGTTATCACTAAGAACTTGACACAGCTGATTTTTTATTGATGTAGAATCTTCGAAAGAATCCTCATAAAAGTCTAAAATTTTCACACACAGTCCTTCTTCACAAGTAAAATATTGTGCAACAATGGGATATATTTTGCGATTTCCCTTGTTTGATGCGTCAGTGGAGAGAGAAAATGGAATTCCAGTTTTAAGATCATTGAGAACCAACTCAATAGAAAAAGGATACAAAACCTCATTGACAATAGCTGATGATTTGGTTCTTCCGCAAGAAATCTTTTTTACAATTTCTGAATCATCAAAAATTTGCTTCATTAACTTAATACCGCAATCTTGAGCCAGGAAAGAAATATGGTGTTTGATCCCATGGTAAGTTTCAGCCATTTCAGCTACAGTCACTTTCTCACTGAAAGAGGAGTCTTTAACAATGAAAAACGAATTGATTCGCTTGTTGCTGGAAGCTATTTTCTCCTTATCTAAATGATTTTTTGTGCTTACATGTTGTGTGACAGTTTTTATACCATTATATTCAATTGTGAACGATTTCTGACACAATTTACAGTAGGCCGTCGTATTTGTTCTGTCGGTTTCGTTGTTGGTAATCCATGCAAAAGTAGCTTCCCAGTCTTTGGTGTATTTGCACACTCCTCTCTTTCGTTTTAAAGAATTCGAAATCTCGCCGCTGTCACTCTCATCACTCGACGCCATTTTAGGTCAGTCGACACTCTCGCGCTCTACATATTGAGGCTAGTACTCATTGAACCTCAAATGATGATATGTTACTGAGTGTTCCAAAACATACCTATCCAACTAAGAAAAAAGTATAATATAAAAATAATAGGTAAATGCGAGTTAAGAAAAATAGTATGTGTTAAGTCCTGGGAATAATGGCGCTTGAGATGGAACATCTCCAACAAGTCTTTATTGTTTGCTCCATTCTACGAACAACCAGAGCAGAGGCACGCAGGCCTCTATTTATACCCTCTGATCCCCGGGCAAGTTCAACCAATCATGAGGCGGGCTTTTCCCGCCTTGCGCATGCGCACAAGGCTGGCGCCACTCAGTCTGGTCCCGGGCAGCTTCTGCAAATGCCCGGGACTCTTGCAACGTCCCGAGCCTGCATCTTGCAGGCTCAGGACACAACACCCCTTCCCCCTGGATGAAATAAGATTGCGCCCACATGGACGCCATCCTATAGATGGTAATATAATTAATAGTAAAATAAAGTTACACAATGTATAAGGTGTGGGACTGTTCCGTTGAACCAGATCCAGTGATTCCCGACCTTGTTTTCATTAAATACAACCAGCCAGTACATTCAGGTCAGCTGTTGCTATGTACCTGCTCACCATACAAAATCGGCTAGGTATTTGGGAGGGCCTCTTACCCTGAGCGACCTTCTCAGACTTGGAGAGTTTGTATTGTTATTCCCGTTGCCGCTTGCTCTAGGTGAAGTGCCCTGTGAATGACCAGTGACTTCAGCTTGGCTTTCCAGCCCGTCTCCTGTAATTGAGCAGTCAGGGCCCTGTTGGTCGCTAAACCTGGTTGATCTACCCTCAATGGAGTCGTCTAACCCCTGTGAGTTCATTCCCGTGTTTCCTGAAGGAGTGTGGGATTTCTGGCTCGTTTCTGTAGTGCTAGGGACAAGGGATGCCTCCCTGTTAGCCCTGATGCGTGAGGACATCCTCCTCTGAGCCCTTTCAGCAAGGGACGTGTTCCCCCTTTGTATTGCCAGCTCTCTTGCATGTTGTGAGTATGCTCCCAGGTATTCTCCATGTCTGGAGTATTGCTTGATATGGGTGGATAATTAGTCTGCCACCGGTGGGACTCCCAGGTTGGAGTGTGTGTGGGGGTGTCTATGTACTCCCTTTCCCAAGAACTGCTACCTGAAGCACCTGTGGAAGTTGGATGTTGAGTACCCGTTTCCCTTCCCACAGCCAACGTAGGCTGTTGATTTTGAATCCCAGAATGCATTTCCCATTCCTCCTCCCCCCCCAGAGGAGACTGAGAAGGAACCATAGGCGCGTCCCGCCTCACACGTAATTGATCGATGTGGCGGCGAAGCACGCGGCCGTCTGGCAGGGACACCTCGTAGGACAGAGGCCCCGAGACTTTGCAGACCACAGCCGGTACCCAAAGGTGGCCAGGCCCGAAATTCCTGGCCCAGACAGGATCACCTTCACGTAGGACCCATGGTGGGTGTGGCTGAGACACCTGTGCAGCTACACGCTCCGGATGCAGCCTGTCCAATTTAGTCACGAGTCGACGACCCCAGCGGAGTTCGGCCGGGCACTTACCCGTGGCAGTGCACGGAGTAGTACGATGTGCCAAAAGGAAGTCAGCCAACCTGTGATGCCAGTTGCCGTAAGTCAGCTTCTTGAGGGCATCCTTGGTGACGCGGACCATCCGTTCAGCCAGACCGTTGGTGGAAGGATGGAAGGGAGCCGAAGCAGCGTGGAGGATCATGTTGGTCCGGAGAAATCCCTGAAACTCAGTAGAAGTAAATTGAGGACCGTTATCCGACACTAGAACATCTGGCAACCCGTGTGCAGCAAAAATGTTCCTCAGCACCTGGATAGTCTTGGCGGCTGTGGTAGAAGACACAGGCACAACCTCCAGCCATTTGGAATGGCTATCAACAACAACGAGGAAGAATTGACCCTGAAAGGGCCCAGCGTAATCTACATGTATTCTAGACCATGGAGTGTGTGTTTCCTCCCACCTGTGTACAGGGGCCTGGGGCATTTCAGGTCTGGACTGTTGGCAGGTATGACATCCATGTACTTGGGACTCGATGGCCCGGTCAATGCCAGGCCACCACAGATGGCTGCGAGCAAGCGCTTTCATCCTAACAATTCCAGGGTGACCCTCATGTAATGAGATCAGGATTCTAGCCCTCAATGAGGCCGGGATCACAACTCTCGATCCCCAGAGAAGGCAACCATTGAAAGTGGACAACTCGTGCCTCTTGACCCAAAAACGTTGAAATTCCTCTGCAGGGCACCTGTCAGGCCACCAAGAGAGAACCCATGACAGCACGCGTTTGAGCGTGTGGTCAGTGGCAGTTTCAGCAGCCACATCCCTAGCATTGAGGGGGCATTCAGGCAACTCCTGAATTGACAATATGTGTACAGCAGGAACGGCATCAGGCTCCACAGTAGGTAATGGCAGTCTACTCAAAACATCTGCATGACCCATTTCCTTGCCAGGCTTATGGACCAGTGAATAGTCATAAGCTGAGAGGAAGATGGACCAACGGAGCATGCGAGGGGATAGGATATGAGGAGTTTGTTTGGAGGTGGTAAACAGCCCCAGTAAAGGCTTGTGGTCCGTAAAGACCGTAAAATGGCGGGCATAGATGAAATCATGGAACTTTTTAATACCAGCCACCAAAGCCAAAGCTTCCCTATCAATTTGAGCATAGTTGCGCTCAGCAGCAGATAAGGTTCTAGAGTAGTAAGCCACAGGGACCTGAGTCCCATCAGCCGTCAAATGGCTAAGAACAGCGCCCACACCATAGGGTGAGGCATCACAAGCCAGGCATACTGGCAACTGCTCATTAAAATGAGCCAATACCGCATTGGATGTAAGCAAAGTTTTGACCTCATTGAAACTGGCCTCATGGACCTTGGTCCAGCGCCAACACACATTCTTGTCAAGGAGTCTGTGCAATGGCTCAGCAATAGCAGCTTTGTGAGGTAGAAATGCATGATAGAAATTCAATAAACCTAAAAAGGCTTGCAGTTTGCCCCTAGACTTGGGGCTTGGAGCCTTCTGAATAGCTTTGAGCTTAGCATCAGATGGGTGAATACCCTGTGCATCAATCTTGAACCCTAAGAATTCAGTGGATTGGACACCAATCTTACATTTGTCCTGTTTTAGTTTAAGACCTGCCTTCCTGAAACGAAGCAAAACGGCCTTTAACCGCTCAGCCAGCACTTGTGGAGAGTCACCTGCGATGAGAACATCATAAAAATAAGGACAAACACCAGGAATACCCCTCAGGGTGTTTTACATCATACTTTGAAAAATGCCAGGAACGACATTCACCCCAAACTGTAACCTCTTCACCCTGAAAGCTCCACGATGGGTGACAATAGTTTGGGCCTCAGCCGCAGCCTCATCAACAGGCAGCTGTTGATAAGCCTGAGCCAAATCAAGCTTAGCAAAAATATTTCCTTCCTTCAGGGAAGCTAAAATGTGGCTCACTACAGGCACAGGATAAGCATGTTGCTGTAGGGCCTTGTTTAGAGTACATTTGTAGTCAGCACAAATCCGGATGTCCCCGTTTGCCTTTAAAGGCGTTACAATGGGGGTTTCCCACGGGCTGGAATCTACAGGCTCTAGAATGCCTTGCTGGAGCAACTTGTCCAGCTCAGCATCAATCTTGCTCTTAAGAGCGAATGGTACCCTCCTAGGCTTAACCCTGATGGGCTGTACCGTTGGATCCAACTTAAGTGAAACAGGAGGTCCCGTGTAGGACCCAAGTTTAGAGCTGAACACATCTGCAAACTCCTTGCATACATCAGCAAGGGTCTGTGTTTGCAATTNCGTTCGTTCACCCCCTACAACCAACACGTCTAGGGGGCCTGCAAAATTCTTGTACTGTACACTAAGGGTGGCCTCCCCCTTAACGCACACTTTAGAATTTTGGAAATCCGTAAGGATTACATTAGAGGGCCTTAGGGAAACTTTCTGGCCACTGCTGCTGCAGATTTTGTGAAATGTATTGAGGGAAATTATGGATAGGATAGACCCTGTGTCAAGTTCCATTGATAATGGAATTCCCTGCAATTTCACTTTAAGTGTTAATTTCTTTTTAAGGGGTTTGTGTGTGCCTAATCTTAAAATGTTCCGGCGTGTAGCACAGAACCCCACCCTGTTTTGGCTGGGCACCCTGGTACCTTTCAGATTCAATTCTTCCTTCGGTTGTACCTTCTGTCGACCCAGGCAGACCGCAGCGATGTGGCCCTTCTTCCCGCACGCTCGGCAAATGGCGGAACGGAACCGGCATTCAACTCGCTTGTGTCGTCCACTGCATCCAAGGCAACGAAGCTCAGCTGGGCCCTTGTCCTGACGATCCTTGGACTTTCTTCCTGCAGCTTGGTAAAGCTTATCCACCTCTTCTTCAGGATCTTCATCCGACTCCTCGCGCACGTCTTCCTTGTGAATAGTGGCGGTCTCAGGAGCGTTTCTCTTGGGCCGCATGTTCTTGACCGCCCCGCCGGCAGCTTCTTCAGCCGAAACCTCTCGCAGAGCATCTTGGAAGGAAACATCTTCCCTGGTGAACAGTCTCTGCTGCAATTCTGAGTTTCTCAGCCCGCATACAAAACAATCGCGAAGTCTTTCTTCTAAGTCCTTGAAGTCGCACGGTTTAGCTGCTCTTCTCAAGGCCGCGACATAGTCTTTAGCTGATTCTCCAACTCGCTGATCTCTCTGTTGGAACGTGTGCCTCCAAGCCATGACTGATTGCTTAGGATGGAAGTGTTCCTTTAAGGTTTTCTTGAGGTCGGAGTACGATACCGTTTCCAGCGAGTCTGGGGAGATTAAACTCTCGGCGATCTCAAAGGCGTCTTGCCCACAAACGCACAACAATGTGGCAGCCTTTAAGCCTTCCTCTCGAATCTGGTTGATGCGAAAATATGTCTCGACTCTTGCCATGTAAGATTCCCACCTCTCGGGGTGAGAGACGTCGAAAGCCTCTAATTGCCCAACCTTATCCATGATCGATGATCAAGATTTCTTCTTCTTCGGTCGCACGCACCCTCCATGATCGATGATCAAGATTTCTTCTTCTTCGGTCGCACGCACCCTCCAGCGATTTCGTACTGGCAGGATAACGCTGACTTCCACGCTGTTTCTTCCCGGACTTCTTTGGGTGAGTCTTCTAGCTTTTCTTAGCTGTTGAGACTGGATCCCATCCTCGTCGCCAGTGTTAAGTCCTGGGAATAATGGCGCTTGAGATGGAACATCTCCAACAAGTCTTTATTGTTTGCTCCATTCTACGAACAACCAGAGCAGAGGCACGCAGGCCTCTATTTATACCCTCTGATCCCCGGGCAAGTTCAACCAATCATGAGGCGGGCTTTTCCCACCTTGCGCATGCGCAGAAGGCTGGCGCCGCTCAGTCTGGTCCCGGGCAGCTTCTGCAAATGCCCGGGACTCTTGCAACGTCCCGAGCCTGCATCTTGCAGGCTCAGGACACAACAGTATGTAAATAATTTTATATACTTTTATTAAATGTCTTGTGAAACAAATGAGTATGATTAATAATTTTTTCGGAGAATCGAGTTCAATGGATATTCGATCTTTGTCTCATTCTAACTTATGAAAAAAAAGACAAAACGCGATTCTCCTATCCTTATTCTCTTAGACTGTACAGCTTTAGATTACATACCATTTCATCATAAAGCTTTTGAATAAAAAAAATGTCCACTATTTTGTGAAAAAAAATAGTGAACATAATGTGAAAAAAGTGGACTGTCCGCTCAAATAGTGGACACCTGGCAACTCTAGGATTTTACAAAGAACAGACTATGTTTGATCAGACATTATTAACTTCTGATGAAAAGTTAATTAAAAAATGTACAATTTCTTATTAAATTTCAAAATGGAAGATGAACAAGTAAAAGAGACAATGATAGTATGGGCAAAGAATTTTGGATATAATATAAACTTTAAAAAGTGGCAAAGTTTGTGGAAAAGAAACTATGAATTGACAATGTCAGCTTCATATAAAGAAAATTTATATAAAATGTTTTATAGATGGCATTTGCCATCAACAAGATTAGCAAAAATGTTTAAAAACATGTCAGAGAAATATTGGAAATGTAAACACAAACCAGGTATTTATTATCATATGTGGTGGACATGTGTTAAAGCAAGAAGATATTGGACAATAATACACACTTGGTTAGAAAAAATGTTAGAGAAACACATAGACTATAAACCTGATTTTTTAAAATTAGGTATAATGCCAGAAAAGCTTGATAAGCAAAGTACATATTTGATTCTACATGTGATAACAGTGGCAAGAATTATATTTGCACAATATTGGAAGAACAAAGAAATACCATCAGAAGAAGAAATAATAAAAAAAATATTAGACTGTGCGGAAATGGACAGACTTACTTTAAGGTTGAAAGAAAAAGAAGAAATAGAATATTTTCAAACTTGGGACCTATTTTATCAATGGTTAGAGAAAAGATTTAGGAATTAGGAATTTAATTTGTATTAGTGAATAAGATACTCAGACAACATGTTTTTGTTGAATAATTATCATTGAACTCTGTTTAAAATAATAATAATAAAACTTTAAAAAGAACAGAACAGAACAGAATAGAATAGAGCTGGAAGGGACCTTGGAGGTCTTCTAGTCCAGCCCCCTGCTCAAGCAGCATCTCCTCCAAAACAAAATTAAATAAGCCTCAGCTTATTTAAATTATATTTAAATAATTCAAATTCAAATTCAAATTATATTTTACGACAATCATTGTCTAGTATCTAAAAACCCTTTGAGCAAATTTATTATTATTCCAGCATACAATATGCTCTGTAGTCATGGTCCAAACTAAATTGGGAAGCTTAGTTATCAGTGTCCTGCTGCCTATTGAATTCCTGCTAAAAACCGGAACCTGTCCTTATTTCCATAGAGAATCCCACAGAACTTTGCCACTCGAAATATTAAACATTTCCACTAATTAAAATCAGTGGGATAAACATGTTTAAAATCAATTGTTTGTTGACTTTTGAATTTAAATGTACAAAAAAGAAATGCAAAGAAATGTGCCACGTATAAATAATGCCTAGCTGCACCCCCAGTCTTAATAATCAAGGTTGCTCAGCAACTAAGGATTTGTAGATCAATCACTGCAATGCTATGCTTATGAAATGGCAGCTTTAAAATTTAAATAAAATTTAAATTTCAATAAATTCATAAATGCAATTAATAATTTAAAATTTTCTCTGTCTCATTCTCTCTCTGGATATTATTATTATACAATGTTTTAAAAATAACTTCAGTTGGTTTTAGTTACCTATTTTTAGCTAAACAATTATTTTCTAATTAATTTTAACAAAAATAATTTCTAGTTATAGTTCTGCTATATATCAATAAATATATGATGAGTATATTGAGCTTGATAGAATTCTTTTACTTGAAGCAATTATATCTATACATTAATATAAGTATTCCCCCAAAACTATTTGTAAATCAAAATTCAACGAAACACCCCTAAAACAGACTCCATTCCAAACAGATGGCCTTCTTAAAGACAAAACAGAAAAAACAATAATAAATTACATACATTGCAATACATATACATATGTGCAATTTTAATCAACAAGGGTATTTAATGTTTTGTGACTAGAAGTTTCTGTAATGATTTTGAAATACTTTTTACTTTCTAGTAATACTTGAGAACTACATACACATAGGCTGTAGTGAAATATGTCAATAGCAGAAGAAGTTGCTTGATTGATAGAGGGTAGAAAATACATTGTTTTCAATGGTGAGAAAAAAGCTGACATGATGCAGGATTAGGCATCATGGATTTAAAAAAAGGGAGAGGCCAAATTCCATTAATTAACAATGTTATAAATTTATTATTGAGAGGAAAAAGGTTTTTGCAAGAAGGGAAGACAATGATTTTAAGCTATCTAGAAAAAAAGGTAACAAAGGTAATGAATTAATAGCCAAGGCAAGAAAAAATATTGAGGCTGAATGCTAAGACACAATTTATAGGCTTTCAAAGAATAGTGAAGCATTCACCTCTGAATGCTCATATATTTTGTATCTCTATCAAAAATAGAATTTCTTTAAAAATTGAGGGTCATAGGAGGTCCTGGAAATGATGGAACTGGGTTAAAACTCTGGGAAGAATTATGCAAAGTGTCATTGCAGCTGTTTCACATGACTTATTATTTATATAATAAATATATATTCTGCCTTTATTATTTTTATAAATAATTCAGGATGGCAAGCATACCTAATATTCCTGCCTCCTCCTAATTTCTCCACAGTAACAACCCTTTGAGGTAAGTTGGAGAGAGAGAGAGAGAGAGACAGACAGACAGACACTGGCTCAGTTATATATGAATATATACTATATAATTTACTTTACAAATAAAGTAAGACTACTATGTGTGCAATAGTTCCATTCTTCCTCCTGGGTATGCCATACTGGATCTACCTCATCTGCAACTACTCAAATACCAGGAGGGCAGAAGAGGTTGGGTTATGCTAAGGATTACTTAGTTTAGAAATGTGTAAAGATATTCACTATGAAATTGATTAGTAAACATTCTAAGGGGATAAAATTTAGAATGAGGCTGAATGTCACAGGTGAAGCCCTGCCTTTTTTAAAAAAAATATGAGATACATGTAAAGTAGCTGGATTTATTCCTATCATCTATGCACCATCTTGACTTTTTTTGACTATGCCCAAGATGGCTCCTGAGAGCAAGCATAATGAAATTTGAAATAAAAGCAAATTAAATGCAAATCTGGAGGTACATTATTCTACTGATATTCATATTTTAAAATAGCACTAATAATTCAAATTGAAGCAAGGAAAAATATGCCACTGATTTTGAGAAGAGATTACTTAATTATTGTTCTAATGAATGTCATCTTTTTGCACAGAAAATCTAGAATTAAAATTCAGTGACTCTTGCTTGGTTTTTAAGAATAGCTTGATTTGTAAGACATGAAAAATCAACCATTTGCCTTGACAGAATTATTTGAAGGATCCAAAAATCCCTTCAATCCTAGAGTGTGGAAATGAAAATCCTAGAGTGTGGAATGAGAATCAAAATTGTCAGATGTCAAACAAAGAAAGTGAAAGAGGCAGTACTGTATTGCAAGCCAGATCTCCTCTGAGTAGCATGATCAGATGCAACAGAGAAAAAGGTGTGTCTTTTAATAGTGACAAAGAAGAGGGCATTCTGGCAGGGGTACTTCCTTTCACAACTTCTGCTGTGTGCTATTAGTTGCAGCATCTGTTACCATTCCTTCCTCTGCAGAACACAGCCATGAAATATACAGCATTCTGTGGGCCCAAGTGGGCAGATAAATCCCTGCATATGCAGCTGAATATATAAGCTAATAACATCTTAGAAATGCAAAGGAATCTCAAAATTGGGATGATTAACAAGTGAATTTTAAGATCCTATTAAAAGCAACAATAATTATTTCTTTCACTATCACCGAGATCGTCTTCTATCAAGATTTCTATTGATCTAAATCACATCCCAGAAACATTTATTTAGCCATAAATTTCAGCTGCAAGAGAATTAGGACTGGTGTGTAGCATCATAATTTCTTGGACTGCATATTTCTTCTCTCAACATAGGTTGATTTGTTTTGAAAAATAAAACCCATCCACCTGCACACAAAAGCAAACATTAACAGATACTTGCCCCCCCCCATCACCCAGAAATTACCTGCTTTCTTTCAATGCATCAGCAGGTTTTGTAAACAAATCTTCTTTCCAGGCAGAGAGCATAGAATATGGCATGAAATCAACAGACCCTTCAATTGCCTCCTCAGGGGTGTACTTTTACTCCTTTTGTATTTATATTGAAAGATCTCACGTTCAGATTTTGCATAGTAGAAGTGAATAGATAAACAACTCCTCTCCCTCATCCAGTCTTGAAAAAAGGGCTCTGTACTGCGAATAGGAAGAGCAGCTCAAACAGCCAGGCACGCTAATGTACTTCTGTTAACAAGCTTCCTGAATCTCAGAGAGAAAGATCTGCTTCCTATCCAAATGGCCTTTTCCCCGCAGCACAGCCATTGTTCCAATGATACTGCACAAATGGGCTTTGCAAAAACCACAGAATAAGCAAGAATAGCAAAGTATATCAAAGCTCTTTAAAAGGCTAACATTTGTGAATTGCAGTATACTTTATTAAATGTTTACCTGAGTGCAAATATACAGACAAAGAATTTGGGAACAGTAAAATCAGAGAGAAAATAAACAGGAAATATATTTGGAACCATAGCTTTGCAAAGCTTTAGCTCTAGAATGAAAATAATTAGGATTGCTCCAATTTAATATACCGTATTTTCCGGCGTATAAGACGACTGGGTGTATAAGACGACCCCAACTTTTCCAGTTAAAATATAGAGTTTGGGCTATATCAGGGGTAGGCAACCCAAAACACTCAAAGAGCCACTTGGACACGTTTCCCACCGAAAACAAAACACTGGGAGCCACAAAACCCTTTTGATATCTAAAATGAAGATAAGACTGCATATATCCTTTTTTACCTTTATGATATATGTGTGTGTGTGTGTGTGTGTGTGTGTTTGTGTGTGTATATATAAAATAAAGGTAAAAAAGGATATATGCAGTGTTATCTTCATTTTAGATGTCAAAAGGGTCTCTCTCTCTCTCTCTCTCTCTCTTTCCTCTCTCTCTTTCCTTTCTTTCTTCTCTCTCTCTTTCTTTCTCTTTCCTCTTTCTCTCTTTCCTCTAACTTTCTCTCTCTTTCCTCTTTCTCTCTCTTTCTCTTTCCTCTCTTTCTCTTTCCTCTCTTTCTTTTCCCTTTCCTTTCTCTCTTTCCTCTCTCTTTTCTCAATCTTTTTTCTCTTTCCTCATTTTCTCTTTCCTCTCCCCCTCTTTCTTTCTCTCTTTCCTCTCTTTCTCTCTCTCTTTCCTCTCCTTCTCTCCCTTTCCTCTCTTTTTCTCTTTCCTCTCCCCCTCTCTCTTTCCTCTCCCTCTTTATCTCTTTCTCTTTCCTCTCTTTCCTCTCTCTTCTCTTTTTCTCTTTCTCTCTCTTTCCTCTCTTTCTCTTTCCTCTTTCTCTTTCCTCTCTCTTCTCTTTCTCTTTCTCTTTCTCTCTTTCCTCTAACTTTCTCTCTCTCTTTCCTCTCTCTTTGTCTCTTTCTTTCTCTTCCTTTCTCTTTCCTCTAAGAAAGAGAGAGAAAGGAGAGAAAGAGAAAGAGAAGAGAAAGGAGAGAAAGAGAAAGGAGAAAGAGAAAGGGAGAAAGGAGAGACTTTCTCTTTCTCTTCTCTTTCTTTCCTCTTTCTCTTTCTTCTCTCTCTTTCCTCTTTCTCTCTTTCTCTCTCCTCTTTCTCTCTCTCTCTTCTCTTTCTCTTTCCTCTTTCTCTTCTCTTTCTTTCCTCTTTCTCTCTTTCTCTCTCTCCCTCTCCCTCCAGGTTAGGAGAGAGAGAGAATGAAAGGCAGACGGCGCCGAACAGGCGGGGGGGAGCAGGACGGGAGGCAGAAGCTCCCGTGGCGGCAACGGCGGCATAGCAGCGGCCACTGCGGCATCGTCGGGAGTCCACGCCGCCCCAGCCTGGCCGCCGCATCCTCAGCTGAATGGGCAGGGAGGGGGAGCAGGACGGGAGGCAGGGGCTCCCAGCCGCCGCCCCATCACGTCCTCAGCTGAATGGGCAGGGAGGGGGAGCAGGACAGGAGGCAGCGGCTCCCGGCCGCTGCCCCCATCGCGTCCAGGGAGGGGGAGCAGGACAGAAGGCAGCGGCTCCCGGCCACCGCCCCCATCGCGTCGTCAGCTTATATAAAGGAATAAAATAGAATACCCGTATTTTCCGGCGTATAACACGACTGGGCGTATAAGACGACCCTTGACTTTTAAGAAGATTTTCAGGGTTTAGAAAGTCATCTTATACGCCGGAAAATACGGTAGTAATGAAAGAGCTATAAAGTACCCCATTTTGTTGCATCTTTGTCACAATATTGGTTTGATTCTAAATAGTAACTAACTTGGATTTAAGTATTTTTGAGTCAATAATTTGCTACTTCACTTATTGCAGAGAGGAAATCCAAATTTCAATCCTATCCCAAATATCCTTGGTAATCATCTGATTTTAAGGGAGATGACATTCCTGGGAAGGGGTAGCAGTAGAAAAAAGCTGTGTTTGTGGTTTTTAATGTTAACCCCTTTAGAACTGTGAGGAATAAAATAAATTCTACTTCAAAGGTGTTGGAAAACAAAACAAGTTTTATTGAAGTGTTTGCAAAGGCTGGTAGATCTTGGCAAGTACAATCCCAGAGACCACACCTGTTGTGTTTGCGGTTCGCAAGCAATTGCCGAAGACGCATTGTGTAAACAATAGCTCTTTATTCTCCTTCTCCAACTCGCAGGCTCGCAGGCCTTTTATAGGGTGAGGAACCCAGGTAGTGCTAACCAATAGGAAGGCAGCGTTTTCGCGCCTTGCGCATGTGCGCAAGGCTGGCACCGCTCAGTCTGGTCCCGGTCAGGTTTTACAATCCCCGGGACCATTTGCAACCTTTTCTGGGCCTGCTGAGTTTCCTCAACAGGCCCAGGACACAACATCCCTCCCCACTAGATAGAACACACACACAATTCCAATTTCTTACAATAATAATAAAATAAAATAAAAATAATATTCCACTCCATACAACACCTTCTATAACTAATAGGGTTGGCTAACCAACCACTCTCTAATGTGGCTTCGCGTGTCTATCTATTTTCCCAACGTAGGTTCATCTCCATGACCTAGACTTGTAAGGTCCCTTGTGTTGACAGGAACCTCACATAATTGCCTAGATGCTTAGGAGGGACCTTAGCCCTTTGTGACCTACGCAAGGTTAGGGAGGGGGCCTGGCTTGTCAGCTCACCTGCTCGGCTAGGCAGACCAGGACTTGTACTTAAGGGCGCCTGGCCTACTCTACTCCCCCCGTGATGGGCTCACTAGACCAGGACTTTTATGCATACGTTTTGCAGGTGACCCCTGGTGAGGCATACTGGCGAATTTGCCAGAGCTCTTTCCAGGCTCCTGTAGAGCCGCTGGAATTTCCCAACCTTCTGAATTGGCTGAGGATTCCCCAACTACCCTGGATGGCTCCAGGGAACTTGATCCCTTGAGCCCGCGACCAGTCTCAGACGTGACCTGCGTTGCAGGAGTGCCCCAATAGTTCCAGACCCCAGTGGCAGAAGTGCTAGAGTCAGGAGCTGCCTCTATGGCAAACTCCCCCTCAGGTGAATCCCTGTTTGGAGCTCTTGTGGATACGCATGACTCCCTATTCGGCGCACTTGCTGAATTGTGAGGATGCCCTTGCTCCACCCGAGAAATCCCTAGCGTCCTGCGGTACTTCCCAGGAGCAATGGGGCAGTGTCTCAGAATGTTGACCTGAAGTGCGATCTGGCTCCTGGGCCCCCTCCCCCCGAGCGCAGTTGATCGATGTGACGCCTCAGGACGTGACCATCTCCCAGGGTCACTTCGTATGATAGAGGTCCAGAGATCTTACAGATGACAGCAGGAACCCAGAGGTGTCCAGGACCATAGTTCCTAGTCCAGACCGGATCGCCCACCTGAAGTCTCCTAGGTGCCCATGGCTGTGACACCTGTGAAGCCACCCGGTCAGGGTGCAGTCTATCCAACTTAGTAATGAGGCGGCGACTCCAGCGCAGTTCAGCTGGGCTCTTTCCGGTGGCAGTGCATGGTGTGGTGCGATGTGCAAGAAGGAAATCTGCTAACCTGTGATGCCAGCTGCCGTATGTCAGTCGTTTGAGTGCATCTTTGGTGGTGCACACCATTCTCTCCGCTTGCCCATTGGTGGAAGGGTGAAAGGGAGCAGACATTGCATGCTGGATCAGGTTGGCCTAAAGAAAAGCCTGGAACTCACAAGATGTAAATTGAGGACCATTGTCAGATACAAGCACATCTGGAAGGCCATGGGTTGCAAAAATTCCTCTTAACACCTGGATGGTCCTGGCAGTAGTAGTGGAGGAGACAGGTACAACCTCTAGCCACTTGGAGTGGCTATCCACAAGGATAAGGAAGAATTGCCCCTGAAAGGGCCCAGCATAATCTAAATGTACCCGTGACCAAGGGGTGTGCGTCTCCTCCCACCTGTGTACTGGGGCCTGAGGCATTTCAGGCCGTGATTGTTGGCACAGTTGGCACCCGTGCACCTGAGCTTCGATTGCTCTATCAAGCCCAGGCCACCAAAGATGGCTGCGCGCAAGCGCTTTCATGCGCACAATTCCTGGATGTCCCTCATGCAGTGAGGACAAGACCCTAGACCTTAGTGAGGTAGGAATAACTACTCTACTCCCCCATAATAGGCACCCATTGAAGGTAGACAGTGCGTTTCTCCTTTGCCAGAAACTTTGAAATGTCGCATCTGGACACGTGTCAGGCCATCCTGACAATACCCATGTCAGCACGCGTGCAAGCGTGTGATCAGTGGCAGTCTCTGCAGCCACATCTCTTGCATTGAGGGGAGATTCAGGCAACTCTTGAATAGAAAGAATATTAATGGCAGGAGCAGGGTCTGGCTCTACCTGTTTCAGAGGTAATCTGCTTAGGCCATCTGCATGGCCCATCTCTTTTCCCGGTTTTTGAACTAAAGTGTAGTCATATGCTGACAGGAAGATGGACCATCTCAGCATATGAGGAGAAATGATATGAGGTGTCTGTTTGTTGGTTGTAAACAAGCCCAGTAGAGGCTTGTGGTCTGTATAGACCGTGAAGTGGCGGCCATATAAGAAATCATGGAATTTCTTAATGCCAGCCACTATTGCCAAGGTTTCTCTGTCAATCTGAGCGTAATTCCGCTCTGCAGATGACAGAGTCCTTGAATAATAGGCCACAGGGACCTGTGTCCCATCAGCCTTCAGATGACTACATACTGCTCCCACTCCATAAGGAGATGCATCGCATGCGATGCAAACAGGCAGTTGCTCATTGAAATGCGCTAAAACAGCATTAGAAGTGAGCAAGGCCTTAACCTCATTGAAACTCCTGTCATGGACTTTGGTCCACTGCCATGGAGCCTGCTTGTCTAAGAGCCTATGTAACGGCTCTGCCACAGCAGCCTTGTGTGGGAGGAAACGTACCATTTTTAAGTTCTCAGGGTTCTTACGAACATTGAGTGAGAACCTGAAACCTGAACCCCGGACGACTTATCGAACGTTAAACAGAAGTCGTCCCACATACGGAACCCGTAGTTAGGACTAACCCAAGAAGTCAGTTGAAGTGACTCCTATCTTACATTTATCCTGCTTTAACTTAAGGCCTGCTTTGCGAAAATGAAGCAAGACAGCCCTTAATCTCTCTGCTAGATTTTGAGATGACTCCCCAGCAATGAGGACGTCATCAAAATAGGGGCAGACCCCAGGAATACTTCGAAGTGTGCTCTCCATTACACTTTGGAATATGCCAGGGGCTACATTTACCCCAAATTGCAATCTCTTGACCTTGAAGGCCCCCCTGTGAGTTACAATAGTCTGGGCCTCTGCAGCTGCCTCATCAACAGGTAGCTGTTGATAGGCCTGTGCCAGGTCAAGTTTCGCAAAGATGCGCCCCCCCTTGAGGGAGGCCAGAATGTGGCTTACAACAGGAACTGGATAAGCGTGCTGTTGCAACGCCTTGTTCAGTGTACATTTGTAATCAGCACATATACGTATTTCCCCATTAGCCTTTAGAGGCGTTACTATGGGGGTTTCCCATGGACTAGAATCCACAGGTTCTAAGATGCCCTGCTGGAACAATTTGTCCAGCTCAGCATCTATTTTACCTTTGAGGGCAAAAGGTACCCTTCTAGGCTTAACCCTGATGGGCGTGACAGTGGGGTCCAACCGTAGCGCGATGGGAGGCCCCTTGTAGGATCCTAGCTCTGAACTAAACACATCTGCAAACTCCTTGCAGACCTCTGCAAGGCTTGTCATTTGCAAATGGTGCAGCCCAGTTACCTGGATTCCCAGAGCCTTGAACCAATCGAGTCCAATAAGACTTGTACGATCACCCCCAACTACCACCACATCTAGGAGACCTTCAAAATCCTTATGCTGCACATTAAGGGTGGCCTCCCCCTTAACACACACCATAGAATTCTGAAAATCTGTAAGTATTAGATTCGATGGCCTGAGTTTAGCTCGAAGGCTGCTACTACTACAAATCCTTTTGAATGTGTTAATTGAAATAATGGAGAGAGCGGACCCAGTGTCCAACTCCATTAGTAAGGGAACCCCTTGCAACCTTACGTTAATGGAAAGTTTCTTCTTAAGGGGCTTGTGTGTCCCTGTTCTTAGAATGCTCCTGCGCGATGCGCAGAGACCCACCCTGTTTTGGCTGAGGACCCTGGTACCTTTCTGAAGCAATTCTTCCCGAGGTTGGACCTTCTGGTGACCCAAACAGATGGATGCAATGTGGCCTTGCCTGCCACACGCCTGGCAAATGGCGGAGCAGAACCTGCAATCAGCTCGCTTGTGGCGTCCTCTGCACCCGAAGCATTGAAGAGCTGCTGGGGCCTTGTCCGGACGTCCCTTCTGCCTCCTCTCAGCTGGCTGGTGAAGTCTGTCCACCTCCTCTTCAGGATCCACTTCTGATCCTTCTCAAGCGTCCTCTTGATGGACGGTTGCTATGTCCAGAGGGTTCCTCGCGAGCCGCAAGGCCTTCACAGCCCTGCTAGCTGCTTCCTCAGCTGCCACCTCTCGTAAGGCATCTTGGAAGGAAACATCTTCTTTTGCAAAGATCTTCTGTTGTAAGTCTCTGCTCCTTAAGCCGCAAACGAAGTGATCTCGCAGCCTCTCTTCCAGATCCTTGAACTCACAAGGCCTGGCCGCTTGCCTTAAGGCAGCAATAAAGTCCGCAGCAGATTCACCCGGCCTCTGGTCTCTCTGCTCGAACACGTGCCTCCAAGCAATGACGAATCACTTTGGCTGGAAGTGTTCCTTCAGCATCTTTTTCAGATCAGCATACGTGACTGACTCGAGAGGTGCAGGGGCCACCAGATTTTCTGCAATGTCAAAAGCTTCTTGTCCGCAGGCACACAAAAGAGTTGCTGCCTTTAGGCCGTCTTCTCTTATCTGGTTTACTCTAAAGTAATTCTCCACCCGTGCTACATAGGAGTTCCATCTCTCTGGGTGGGAGACATCGAAATCAGTTAAGCGGCCAATCTTCGACATCGTAAAGTTCACGATCTTCACCAATCGCTTCCTCTACAAGCTGATGTTTGGGAAAGGGTCCTGTAGCCGAGCTCACTCCCCAGCGACGCTGTACTGGCGGAATGGGACGCTGATGCAGACGCCGTCTTCCCACGTCAGGACTTCCTAGGTAAGTCCTTCTTCATTTCTTGAGCTTGCAAAGGATCCCACCTTCGTCGCCAGTGTTGTGTTTGCGGTTCGCAAGCAATTGATGAAGACGCATTGTGTAAACAATAGCTCTTTATTCTCCTTCTCCAACTCCAAGCAAAGAGCAAAAGGCTCGCAGGCCTTTTATAGGGTGAGGAACCCAGCTAGTGCTAACCAATAGGAAGGCAGCGTTTTCGCGCCTTGTGCATGCGTGCAAGGCTGGCGCCACTCAGTCTGGTCCCGGGCAGGTTTTACAATCCCCGGGACCATTTGCAACCTTTTCTGGGCCTGCTGAGTTTCCTCAACAGGCCCAGGACACAACAACACCCAAATTAGTTCAGTATAAACCTTTATGCCTGTCCCAAGAACATGCCACATCCTTCCTTTCCAGACCCAGTTGATAGGTTCAATCTAGTCACATGCTTTCCGACCACCTAGTAAAATTATTAGACACTGCAGCTGTACAATTAATAATTCACCTTTGTTTTATCTTTATCTTTCTCTTTTCATGTTTGTGACATTCAACCAACTCAGCTCACAATAGGAGCCTGCTTCAAACCAAAAGTTGTGTATGTCATCACTTTAGCAAGGTTAAATATGGCTGCACTTTGGCTATATGTTTATACCTTAAATACTGGCTCTAAATAGTTTTCATAAAAAATAAATGAAGGGATCAAAATATAATCTTTTATGGATAACCCAGCCATTGCCTCATTCTTTCTTGTTTGCACTCTGTATTTCATTCAGAGATAACTTAACAAAAATTGTGCTGACCAAGGAGAAAGAAAAAGCTTAGCTATAACTTTAAAAGTGTTTGCTATAGCTTGCAATGTATCGTTCTTCCGCTGTAACTTGCAAATGTATCTGTCCAATTGGCGATTTTGCAGGGCTCAGCACCAGGCTCCAGCTAATTGGCACTTCTACAGGGCTCAGCAGAAGTGCCGATCAGCTGGAGCCCAGCACTGATCCTGGCGCTTCCGCTGAGCCCCACAGAAGCACCAATCATCTGGAGCCCGGGACTGATCCTGGCACTTCTGCTGAGCCCCACAGAATTGCCGATCAGCTGGAGCCTGGCACTGGTTCTGGTGCTTCTGCTGAGACCTGAAACCCCTGCAGAATCACTGATCAGCTGGAACCTGGTGCTCATCCTGGCACTTCTGCTGTGCCCTGCAGAATTGCCGATCAGCTGGAGCCCGGCACTAGTCCTGGCGCTTCTGCTGAGACCTGACACCCTGCAGAATAACCGATCAGCTGGAGCCCGGCACTGATCCTGGCAGATATGCTGAGTTCCACAGAAGCGCCAATCAGCTGGAGCCTGGCTCTGATCTTAGCGTTTCTCCTAAGCTCTGCAGAAGCCCCAATCTACTGGAGCCCAGCGCTGATCCTGGCACTTCTGCTAAGCCCCGCAGAATCACTGATCAGCTGGAGCCTGGTGCCGATCCTGGCACTTCTGCTGAGCCGCCCAGAAGCGCTGATCAGCTGGAAACTGGTGCTAGTCATGGTGCTTCTGCTAGTCTCACAGAATTGCTGATCAGGTGGAATCTGGTGCTGATCCTGGCACTTCCGTTGAGCCGCCCAGAAGCACTGATCAGCTGGAAACCAGTGCTAATCCTGGCGCTTCTGCTCAGTCTCACAGAATTGCTGATCAGGTGGAATCCGATGCTGATCCTGGTGCTTCTGCTGAGCTGCCCAGAAGCGGTGATCAGCTGGAGACTTGTGCTTCTGCTGAACTCCGCAGAGGTGCCAATCCTCTGGAGCCTGGCCTGATCCTGGTGATTCTGCTGAGCCCTGCAGAATCACCAATTAGCTGGAGCCCTGCACTGATCCTGGCGCTTTTGCTAAGCTGCCCAGAAACACAAATCAGCTAGAGCCGGCACTGATCCTGGAGGATCTGCTTAGCTCCATGGAGCGCCAATCAGCTGGAGCCCGGCACTGGTCCTGGCACTTCTGCTGAGACCTGACACCTGTGCAGAATAACCGATCAGCTGGAGCCTGGTGCTGATCCTGGCACTTCTGCTGAGCCCATCAGAATTGCCAATCAGCTGGAGCCCAGCACTAGTCCTGGCGCTTCTGCTGAGACCTGACACCCCCGCAGAATAATCAATCAGCTGGAGCCCTGCACTGATCCTGGCAGATCTGCTAAGCTCCGCAAAAGTGCCAATCAGCTGGAGCCTGGCTCTGATCCTGGTGCTTCTCCTAAGCTCTGTAGAAGTGCCAATCTACTAGAGCCCAGCGCTGATCCTGGTGCTTCTGCTGAGCCCCGCAGAATCGCCAATCAGCTGGAGCCCGGCACTGGTCCTGGCACTTCTGCTGAGACCTGACACCCATGCAGAATCACCGATCAGCTGGAGCCCGTGCTGATCCTGGCGCTTCTGCTGATACCTGCAGAATCACCGATCAGCTCCAGCCCGGCGCTGATCTTGGTGCTTCTTGTGAGCCGCCCAGAAGCGCCAATCAGCTGGAGCCTAGTGCTGATCCTAGCACTTCTGCTGACTCCTGCACTGATCCTGGCACTTTTGCTAAGCCACCCAGAAACGCTGATCAGCTGGAGCCCAGTGCTGATACTGTTCATTCTGCAGGGCTCCACAGAAGCACCAGTATTAGGGAAGGAAGGAAGGAAGGAAGGAAGGAAGGAAGAAAGGAAGGAAGGAAGGAGATGGGAATGTGAAGGAGGGAGGCATGGAGGGAGGGAAAAAGGAAGGAAGGAGATGGGAATGCGAGGCAGGAAAATGAGGGGAGGGAGGAAGAAAAAAAGGAAGGAGATGGGAATGTGAAGGAGGGAAAGACCAAGGGGAGGAAGGAAGGAATGAGATGGGAATGAGAAGGAGGGAGGGGAAAAGGAAGGAAGGAACCCCCCCCAGATGGTAACCACAATGCTAATGTGGCCCTCAATGAAATTGAGTTTGACACCCCTGATATAAAAGGTTGTTAAGTGAATCTGGTTTCCCCATTGACTTTGCTTGTCAAAAGGTTGCAAAAGGGGATCACATGACCTTGAAACACTGCAGCCATCATAAATATGAATCAGTTGCCAAGCATCCAAATATAAATCACATGACCCTGGGAATGCTGAAACGGTCATAAGTGTGAAAAATGATCATAAGTCACTTTTTTCAATGCCGTTGTAACTTTGAACAGTCACTAAGCGAACTGTTGTAAGTCACTTTATCACTTTTTTCCTTTTTTGGGGGGGTAATCAGGGTTTTGACACCTTGCTAGGTGACTGTTGGTATTTGGATATTGCCATATCCTAAAAGTGGTACAATGGGTGAAAAGGTTGAAAAGCCCTGCTATAGTACACAGTTCTGACCAGTTATCGGGTAGTTGCTTATATCCTCTATGCCCACAGAGAAACCATAATCCATGTGTCAACCTTGCAAGGGACCTGGCCAAAGCCATTTTGCTCATTTTCGGTTGCCACAAGATAGGGGGGGAGAATGGAGAGTTTTCTATCAGACTAAACAGTTTTCTGTACCATGGGAGCCAAGGTTATTTCTGTTTCTCTCAGCTGGGGAGGATGATCCTAGTATTAGAAAGCCCACCTGGGTGTATTATTGGGAAATGTAGTTGATTGCATAGACAATGACGTGGGAACTTTAATTTTGTATTACTGTTGCTTTTGGGAAGGGATTTTAGTCTTGGTTTCACTTTTGACCGTGCCGATACTTTGTATCCAATAAACATGTTCTTAGAGGAAAACTCAAGCCTCAGAGTTCTGTTTTAATTGGTCTCATCCGTCGGAAGCATGACGTTAAACCAAGACTACTGAAAATGAATTGGGGTCCTGAGCCCCAGTCACCTACCTAACACCCATAGGAGGACGACAAAGACTCAGGAAAGAATCTGAGATGGAGAAGAGAGAAGAGTTGTCCTCAGGCCTTAGTGTGGTGTCAGCCACCAGAGCACAGGCTACTGCTCAGGTGGAGAGTGGGGCCTCGGCCGTGGGTGCATGGCCGAAGATTCAGACAGCCTCTTCGGAGGGACTGGGACAGCTGGAGGGAGCCTTAACCCTAGGAGAGCTTGAACAACCTGAGATCACCTCCCAGAGACGGAGCACCTCTAAAGCTGCTGAGGCAGAGTTCCTGTCAAAGCCCACTTCAATACCTCATCTTAAGAAAGCAGAACTCATGGAAGCAGTTTCTTCCAAAGGAACTTTTATTAGGAGAAGCTGATAGCAGGCATAATAGGCAGGATCTGAGGGTTTTCTGCTCAGATTGATAGGTTAAAAGCAAACCCCACCCCAATAGTTCATCCTGCCAGTTTGAATGGGCCAATCCTCAGGTGTTAAGTCCGTTGTGAGAAAGAGCTGTTAACACCGGTCTTTCCCAGGCTCGCAGTGCTGTTGTTGGGTCTTCACACCTTCCCTTCCGAAATGGGAGATAAGCCAAATGGCTTGAGGCACATTCTTTCCTCCCCCCAAGGTAACATCAAGGGAGAGACAGTTCAAAGAGCAAATATGCAGAACAGTGAAAGGGATACAGTGTAGCGATAGAGAGAAACAAAGAGACAGCCTGCAGCGTCTTCCCCCCTCCCCTCCAGGAGGATGACAGAACCCAGAGTAATGAAATAGAAAATAGAAAAGAGTTCCCCTTAAAAATATATGGGTTCTGACAGTTCCCTCTGATTTCATCACACAGCCTGAGATTGCCTGTGCTGAGAAAAGTGAAACGATCTGCTGGCTGGGGTGAATGGAAGTACCTGACTGCCATCCACAGTAGAGAAATTGAGAGAGAAGTTCGACCGGCTTGAGGTTGGAGAAGTGGAATCTGTTGCTCGCCAGCTGATCTCTGGGGGAAGAGAATGTGGGAGGTCTCCTACGCTCTCCCCTCAGTGAAGCCCAAGGCTTATTGCGATGGCTTGTGCTGCTTCACCCCTACCCCAACCAGCCTCAGCGTTGAGTCCTATGCAACAATGTAGTCCCAATAGAGATCAGCATCCTACAAGCCCGGGAGGTCAACCCAGAAGGCTTCAAGGTGTGGCTCCCCTGCGACTTCAATGGTTAAGGCCGGGTATACAACAGACATATTGGGGACCACTGCCAGTAGAACCACCTCCGATCAAACCACATTTGATGGAGATCCTGAAAAGTTGTTATTCTTCATGAACCAGGTCTGGGTCCACCTGAACTGCCATGCTCGCACATACCTTGATGTGGCCAGAATGGTTGATGCAATGGCAGTGAACCTCAAGGGGGAAGCTGCTGAATGAGTGACCACCCTACCTGATGAACAAGCCCCTGAGTTGTGGGACATCAATTTGTTCATTGGTGAGCTGAGAACCCGGTTTGAGGATGAGTCCCAAGCCCTGCATGCTGAGAAGGACATCCATGACCTGAAGCAGAGAGGGAGGCCATCTAAAGAATACAACTGTGAGTTCAGGAAAGTGGCTGGCAGGCTCAGTGACTGGAATGCTTGCTAATTCGCCACTTCTGAGCAGGTTTAGATTGGGATTTGTTCCAGGCATGCACCTACCAAGGTGTCCCTGACCAGCTCCGTGAGTGATACTGCATGGCCATAACCTTGGACATCGAACTGGATTGTCACCCGAAGCCTACCACCTCTGAATTTAGGTCAAGGCGAATCCAAGAGAGATGACAAGCAGCTTGAGGGTCCCCGGCTATGGTCGTCACTGGTTCTTATCGAGTGCCAGCAGGGCCCCCAATCAAGTGTTTCAGGTGTGGCCAGTTAGGCCATCGAGTAGCTGAGTGTCCAGTCCCTTTTCCCCAGGCAAGGAGTGCACCTGTCACCTCAGCTAAGCCAAAAAGAAAGCCACGCTCGGTGTGAGAGAAGTCCAAATGTGCCAGCGAAGAGCAGACTGCCAAGGTTACTTCTCCGTCCCTGGGGAAACCAAAGGCCCTGCTAGAGTGACTGCCGATGCCAATGCTGTATGACAGTGACAATGATGGGAAAGATGACCCTATGGTGCGTCAACCCATATCACCTATTACCCTTTCCATAAAAATCATAGTACTCAAAACGGGCCCAATTGGACTTAAACGTGTTAATTGACTCAGGTTGCACCCAGTGCATAATCAACCTCCCCACCGCACTAAAGCTAGGGATTCAGGCAAAACTCCTGCCCTTGGCCATGAGATTTGAACAGGCAGATGGTTCTCTCATCGGGGGAGCTCCTGCTACACACTTAACTGAATCCGTGCATTTAGAATTGGGTAAATTATCCATTTTGTAATAGTTCCAAAGATGACTGAAGCTGTTATTCTCAGATTAGCTTGGCTCGATAAATGGTGTCCCTTAATTTGGTGGGAGACTGGAGTGAGGACACTAAGGTTGGTGACAGGACCTTCCCCTCCTGCTGCACCAAGCGAGGTGTGAGGAGCTGTCACTATGGAAGATCAGGGACAGCCCCATGAACTGTTGGGAGCGGCTTTGGAACCCATTCCAGGGATTCAACTTGTGCCAAGTGAATATCGGGATCTAGCGGATCAGTGAAAAGGAATTTGACAATCTCCCCCCCCCCCGGGCGACTGATTGTGCAATTGAAATCATACTGGGACCTAAATTAACTAAGCCAAAAATCTATTCAATGATGTGTATATATTCCCTTTCTTCCTATCAACAACCTCAGAGCCTGCCGTAAGACATAAAGTTCACAGGTTTGAGCTGACCAAGGGAGGGGAAGCCTTCCAGTTTTCACTAACATTTCCTCTTCCCCATCTACTATCACAAATTTATTATGTCTCTTTCCCTCAACCACTTTGCTAGATTCATCTATGAACAAGTATTTATCTCCTTTAATTGGGGTGTTTCCTAAATCAGGCCAAACCTTTGTCTGCAATACTATCACCTCTAAACAATCATGTTCTATTCAGGCTACTGTATCTCATAGTGAGCTCAGGAATTGGGCAGGGTTCAAATTATGATCCAGAGTTAATACCAAATCTGGTTGTTCCACAAGAATGGCTTCATATTTCAAAATCCGGGAGAAACTGGCTTTTTTCTCCCAGCCCAGTTCTGAGCTAACACGCCTTTTGCTATTCCAGAATCAACATTCACAAAGAGATGAAAAGGTTTCTCTAAGTTGGGGAGGCTCAAAACAGGTGCTCCCAACAACTTATTTTTCAATGCTTCAAATAATTCCTTCTCTTCTGAGATCCAGACCAAAATCCAGGGCTCAGAATCCAGTAGTTTAGTGTACAAACCGTTTGTGGTTCGGGTGTAATCCTTTATCCAAAGTCTACAATATCCAGTTAATCCCAAAAATTTCCTCAACTCCTTCTTTGTTTTAGGCAAGGATTGAGTTACAATTTCTTCAATTCTCTCAGGTATTATTTTTCTATTTCTTTCAAACTGTAGTATCAACTCTCTGCTTTTAATCAGAATTCAGATTCCATTCAGATGGGAGCAAATTCCCATTAAGTACGTTAAAACATTTACAAATTTGAACAAAATACTTGCCTACTTCTTTATTTAGAATAGAATAGAGGTGGAAGGGACCTTGGAGGTCTTCTAGTCCAGCCCCCTGCTCAAGCAGGAGAACCTATACCATTTCAGACAAGTGACTTCTAGTCTCTTCTTAAAAACCTCCAGTGATGGAGCACCCACTATTTCTGAAGGCAAGCTGTTCCACTGGTTAATTGTCCTCACTGTTAGGAAGTTTCTCCTTAATTCCAGGTTGCTTCTCTCTTTGGTCAGTTTCCAACTATTGTTTCCTGCCTTGCCCTCTGGTGCTTTGGAGCAGGGGTCCCCAACCTGTTGGCCACAACCAGGGACAGGCTGGCCACATGTGCATGCACACCCCTCCACTTGTGCTAGTACCATGGCCCTGGGGTGCAAAAACAGGATGCCGTGCCATAGGGCACGAAAACGGGATGCCACTGTGCCTCAGGGTGCAAAACCAGGCTGCTGCCATGCCGCAGGGTGCAAAAACATGCTGCCGCCATGCTGTGGGATGCAAAAATGGCCGTGTGCTGTGGGATGCAGAAACGGGGCACTGAGCCATGCAAGAATGGGGTAGGGTTAGTATCATGCGGGCGCTAGCCCCACCCCATTTGTGTCACACACATGCTTGTGGCCCCGTGTGCATGCACACATGTAAAATGCTTTCCCCTCCCTTTCCCTCCGGTCCGCCGAGAAAGGTTGGTGATCTCTGCTTTGGAGAATAGTTCGACACCCTCTTCTTTGTGGCAGCCCCTCAAATACTGGAATACTGCTATCATGTCGCCCCTGTTTCTTCTTTTCTTTAGACTAGCCAAACCTAAGTCCTGCAGCCATTCTTCATATGTTTTAGTCTCCAGGCCTTTGATCATTTTAGTTGCTCTTCTCTGAACATTTTCTAAGGTCTCAACATCTTTTTTGTAGTATGTTGACCAAAATTGGTTGCAGTATTCCAGGTGTGGTCTTACTAGAGTTTTATAAAGCAGTACTAATACTTCGCGTGATCTTGATTCTATGCCTCTGTTTATACAACCCAGAACTGTATTAGCTTTTTTGGCTGCTGCTGCACACTGCTGGCTCATAGTCAAGTGATAGTCCAGTAGGACTCCAAGGACCCTCTCACAGTTACTGCTTTTGAGCCAGGTCTCACCTAATCAGTACTTGTACCTTTTTCTAGCTTACCAAAGAGTAGGTTGTGGTCTACTTTATCAAATGCCTTATTGAAATCTAAGTATACTATGTCCACAGCATTTCGCTGGTCTACTGTGTTCTTTTCCCCCCCTCTCCTCTCCCTCTCTTTTTCTGTGCTTTTAAGAAAGAGCCCATAGTCATCAGGAGGGAATGTTTTCAGTTCATCTACAGAAAAAGTTTCATTCTTGTATTTACTGTATGTCTTTGATTGGGTTTCAGCTGTCTATTTAACATCTGTAAAGTTAACCTTAATATCTTTTCAAACTCTGCCTGCAACCTATCCACCCCACCCCCATTCCACTTCTCCATTTCTTATCCTCTGTTCCCAATGCCTATGTCTGACCAGCAATGCCTCTCCTGGGAGAGTCACCCACAAAGGGGGGGAGGGGATCCTGTTCTCATATCTTTCAGCCCTGCACAGATGACTCAGCAACCTTTGAAAACAGAGCACACTGACTCAGACACTGCTTCCAGAGAAGACCCTCCATTTATTTGAACCATGGAATTGGGTTTGAATCAAGCCATCAGCTAGAAAGTCACCATGAAACTAAAGTGGAACAGATCTTCCCAGGTCTTACATCAACCAGATGCCTCTGAAAGCTGCAGAGGAAGGAAGGACTCCTGGATCCATTGGCCCCCATGTGAAGCCTCAGAAGACAACTGGGAAAACTATGGGAGGAGGGTGGAAACTCATTGTAAGGTTTTCTTTCTTGCCTCATTTGTACTGTAATAAGCCAGTTGAATGGATTCATGGAGGGATGGCATTTGGAATGGTTGGCACAGCAAGTCCTGAACACCTTGGATTTCTGTCTGGTGAGAGGGAAAATTTGTCCAGGATGTTTGTATTGCCTGTCTTGTAGAAGTAGCTCCATGCACACACACACACCATTCAGAATAACACTGAGGCTATCCCTTTCACCTACCTCCATGTGAAGTTCACTAGGCTGGTTCTTGCTTTGTGGCAGTAAGGCCTTTGCATGCATACCTTCATGCAAATTCCATGGGGGGAGGGAACCATGCCCCCACAGGTGATTTCAGTGGCGGATTTAGTAGTTAGGAGGCCCGAGGCGCAAACAAATTGAGGCCCCCTCACGCTTGAAGAAAAACAATATTATGAAACTATGAACTTTATTTGGCAAATAACATTTTTTAATACCATACAAAAAAAATTAATTACAAGGGCATTTTTCTGGCTTTCGAATTGGCGAATTTATCAATTAGCAATTCAAAAT
>NW_015386274.1:882841-902936 GCF_001527695.2 Protobothrops mucrosquamatus | reverse complement strand
AGTACATGCGGAGAAAAATACATATAAATTTTGTACAAAATTAAAATAGTGTAACGCACCAGAACAGGATTCAGCCGCACTGTTTCCTACTAAGTTTAATGAGTGGCTAGCACATGGTACAAAAGTTGCTGTATTAATATGCTGCTTTATCCGTGCCTGCAAACCATTATATTTTCCAGCCATATTCGCCGCATTATCGTATGTTTGTCCTCTACAGTTTTTTATGTTTATCGATAAGTCGTTTAAAAATCCTAAAACTGTTCGTTCCAAATATTCGGAGTCATGATTATCGATACTTATGAAACCCAAAAAACGTTCCTTAATATTTCCATTTATGTCAACAAATCTTAAAATACAAGTTAACTGGTCTATATGGGCAATATCAGGTGTAGAGTCTACAATGATGGAGAAATAGATTGCTCTCTGTACTTCAGAAATTAAATGGTTCCTTACTTCCTGTCCCATTAAACTTATAAATTCATCATAAACGGTGTGTGATAAATAATTTACATTTCCGCTACCAGGATTAGAAAACTTTTCAAAATGAGTCTTCAAAAAGCTATCAAACTCGGCTAAATACTCAATACAAGTTAGAAAATTTCCCTTACGTTTTGAATCGATGTCTTCTCTGTGACCACGAAAAGCAACTCCCAAACTGGCCAATAATTTCACGGTAGCAATGACTCGTTGTAAAACTGATCTCCAATATTGTTTTTCCGAGTTAACTTGCTTTTCTAGCTGCGCATCAATACGCTCAACAGTTGATAATCGTTACTGTAGCGTCAGCATTGATTTTATGTGATTACGAGAAGTTTCATGTTCTTTCAAGCTTCGAGCTAAATTCTTCCAGTCGTTGAATCCCGTTGAAAATTTTGTTTCGGCGTCAGAGAATAATTTGCAAACATAACAATATATACACTTACTTGTTTGCGAATATATTAGCCATTGTCGGAATTCTTTCGTGCCATTTGTTTTCATGCAATAAAAATTGGATTCGCCAATATTCCTGAAATATGATCTATTTCTATCTACATATTCCACTTTCAGGGTGGTAATATCACCTGTATTGCATGGTTTGTTTATAATAAAGTATTGTTTCATTTTATCTGATAAAATTACAGGCCACAAAACTATGTCGTTGGAAAACTCAGAGTTGGCCAGTGTCTGATTTTCATGCTCTGAATATAAATCTTTTTCAACCCGCTTATTTTTTTCTGTCGCGATTTTTGTACCACTAGACGAAGCTCCACTGTCGTCTTTTTCATTCCGTCCTTGTTCTTGATCATTATTAATTTGTTCTGAGTATAAATTTTCTTCAATCTCCTTATGTTCTTCTGTCTCGATTTTTGTACCACTAGATGAGGCTCCAATCTCTTCGTTTTGATGAATTACTGCATTAGTCATATATTTATCCAAAGAATTTCTTTGTTGTTTTGCCTGTTTTTCTTTTTNGCGTTTCTCCGCTCCACTCTCAAATCTTCTCTTCATGACTGACTAAGTACAGAGTGTGCAGGGCTCCCTCGACCTCTCCCTGCTTACCCTCGCGGCTTCTGCCAGGCGGGCGCCTGATCTGATCACCGCCGTGGAGGCCCCTGAAATGTGGAGGCCCCAGGCGCGCGCCTCCTGCGCCTGTGCGGAAATCCGCCGCTGGGTGATTTACAATTCTTATGCCTTCACTGAAGAGGTAGCAGGAAAGAGATCTCCAGACTGAAGCCCTGAATATGTTGCACTGGTGAAGTCAGACTGGGAGTCCTGGGGCTCATTGTGGGCAATTTCAAAAATATTTATAGCCTGGCTTGCATACTGGCTAACCTCAATTGGACATCACAAACCTGGATGCACTAAACTAAGAGCTAAGGCAGGAAGCAGCCCTCCAAAATGGGCAGCCAGTGGTTATGTACCGAGAGAAAACATGGCTGTGGAGAATTTTGGAAGCATGTGCTTCAAAAAAAAAACCCTGTCTGGAAAGCTCACAGGAAGTGACCTCAAACATCTAAAGGAATTGGCATAGAATATTGGACACTATAAATTTCTTTTCCACCTAACAGAACTTTTGCCCTGGCTTCTAGACCTTTATGGGTTGGAAGCTCCCGTTTTTGGGAGTCACTGCAGGGATCCATTTCTGTTGCTTCCATCAGTGTCTTACCCTTTGCATTAACAGTTTAAAAGCTTGTTTCCCCACATCTTGGAACCCCTCATAGAAGTTCCTGTCAAGACTCCCTGGTCAGATCAATTCTTAATCTTGTGTCAGTAAAAGTTTGTCACCCACACTTATATGGCACAAAGGGGGGATTGTAGGAAGACAAAACTCCCCCCACCCCAGAGAAGGAAATATTTTGGGAGGATATTTAAAAAGGCAGAATATTATATTTCCCAAAGGAACAATGGGAGAAAATCTTAAAGGCAGAAACTTCTCCCTTTCTCTCAAGCAGAAACTCAGCAGGCCAGCTCTGTAGAAATGCAGATTTGATAGTCCTTTCAGAAAGACTGGAGCCAGGAAACTTGGAGCTGATGGGATTAGAAAGACAAAGACCCCTAAAAATCTACATCCCCCACCCAAAATCTAAATATGTGACCTTTAAGACCTAATAGGATTAAACTACCACCACTAGAATACTAAAACGGCACACTGAACCTCAGGTCAAAGTTCCATGCACAGGAACAGGAAGAGCCTCAAATACAATGCCACAGGAATAGGAACAACTCCAAACACAAAAGCCCAAGAAGCTATAAAAACCACCTCTCCCAGCTCTCTCTGTGTCACATCACCTCTCCCAGCTCTGTGTCACACACACACACACACACACACACACACACACAACTTCCCCTTTAATATCTCTTCCCCATCCCCTTTAATATGTCTTCCCCACCCTTTAATATGTCTTCCCCAACCCCTTTAATATGTCTTCCCCCACCCACTTTAATATCATCTCATCCCCCACCCCCTTTAATATCAGTGAGGCTCCTCCAGTGGACCATGACCCGGCACTTGCCCCAGTCCCATTCCCCCTCCGCCAGAGACACTCAGATCCGCCCCAATCCTGCCCAGCTCCTCACAAGTGCCCCTGATGTGAGTGAGTCGAGCTGGCCACGCCCACCCAGTAGGCCACGCCCATGCCAACCACACCTACCCAATGGGCCACGCCTATCCAGCACCCAATGATAAATAAGTGGGGTTTGGGTTGCAGTTTGGGCACTCGGTCTCTAAAAGGTTCGCCATCACTGCTATAGAAAAAGAATGATCCTATAACAAGATGATTGTATTTTATGATTACGATCATGATTTAACACCTGTTGCTTGTATGCACAGTAAGAGTTTATGCACCGAAGACAAATTCCTTGTGTGTCCAATCACATTTGGCCAATAAAGAATTCTACTTAAGAGCACTTTAAATCGGACCAATAAACTTATTGGCAACCAATGCAGGTTCTGCACAGCCTGTGCTATGTACTCCTAACTCTAAAAGCCTCAAAATATAGAGGCTGCTGCATTTTGGAGTAAATGTAATTTTTGACTACTATTTAAGAATAGTATTGTCTCAGATAAGTTCAAGAGCTGCTAGCAACGCTGTGCAGTGTACACTTGGGGAAAAATTAGAACAGATGGCATGTCAAACTAGGAAGCCTTTAAAACATAGAATAGGGAGACTTACAGTAAGCATACTTTTCATGTAGGTTCCATAGTGTAGTGGTTATCACGTCTGCTTTACACGCAGAAGGTCCTGGGTTCGAGCCCCAGTGGAACCACCTTTTTTTTTAAGTTCCAAGTAGACTTCAGTTCTAACTTCTAACCTAATATTGCAGTTCACAATTTACACAAATTACATTTCTAAATAAGCTAGTAATTCATAACACCATCTCAAATTTTCTGCATAAGCGATCAAGGGCTCCTTACGGCGCTACGCATCGGGAATTAATATTTCGCTTGCTGAATCATACACAGGTTTATCAATATCCAGGATGTTCAGCATCGTCAATAATTGCCCTGGATCCTGAAATCTGATTAGTAAAACGATTACGGCAACGGATCAACAACCGGTTACTCCTCTAGAAATCTTGTCATCCAGCACCGCCTTTACTTAAATTTTTACGATCGAAGCAGCGAATAATCGATCATTCATTCAAAACTTATGCACAAACCAGTCAAAGCACTAAGGCAGTAGTAGGAATTCTACACACGCTCACCAACAAATTTAACTGGCACTATTGCCTTTTTATTCCGGCTGACCTATTGCATCGAGATTCGGGGACTGCTGGTTTATGGCCAAAGCGCTCATTCTCAGTTTATGCTCCCAGAAGAGCCGAGGTAATAAAACATGGAAGATCTTTGCACCACGACTCGCGTTTCAGGCAGACGTTTACAAAGACAGGCGGGGAAAATATACGGGCTGAGAAGGCCTTATGGCGGAAGAAGCCCTGCATTGAACGGCTGTCGTCTTTCCGCCTTCCTTCCAGGATTTGCCTCTGGAGATTTGCAAACGTACCACAATCGTAACGTGCGAATTTGTAATCTACTAGCTCTTCGCTCTGTGCGTATCGCAGAATGGAAGGGGGTGGCGAGGGTGGCTTAAGGCTCGCACGGACCATGGCAGAACCGGACAGTATCTGCTGACAAACGGGCCAGTTGGGTGCGGCGCAAGCAGGCGCTTTCCCCGCGAGCGCGCGAGAAAGAAGCTGCAGTTTGCCACGCGGGAGCGAGGAGGGAGATACCTTCCTCGCGCGCCCGCCCACGCCCGCAGCCGCCCACGCGCTCGGACTCCTCTTGCAAGGAGGCGGGGTGCTGGGCGGGATGGGGGAGTCGCGCGCTGCGTCGGTTTCGCGGCTTCTCAATTTATCCATCTGAGGGACGCAGACACGAAAAAGGGGCTTTCCCCGGTCTTTCCACAAGGAACGCAATATTTCAAATGCGGGGGTGGAGGGGGGGGAACCGATTTCTGCAGATCGCTACAAGTGCTTGACGCTGAAAGAAGCTACAATTCTATGTTTTACAGGAGGGAATAGAGACCTCCCAGTGGAAGCCTTGGTGCTCTCTGAGCCTGTTTGTTTGCTTGAGTAGCATCATCAGTGCCTTGATATGTGCAACAGTCTATTAATGATTTTACCTGGTTGGGTAATAAAATGTTTGCAAGCAAGCAACCAGGCACAGAGAGCATCAAGGATTCCACAGTTCAACCCTGAGCTACAGATATTCTCTTCTATTGGAAAGATGCCCCCTGTTGTTAGAGAAGTTTAGGGGTCACCCAGTCGAGTGCTGACCAAATGGACAGAGTTGCTGAGTTTCCTATCTCTGGCAATAGCTTGCAATTCCCTAATGGACATTCTGGTGAACTCTGATCCTTTCTATCCACCCGATCCTTTGTCTTCCCATTCATCTCTCAGATTTGCCAAACAGGGATTACAATGTTTTCTTCTAATCCATCTCTTGCTTGCCTCCTATGCTTGAAACAATTTCTCCTTGTAGGCGATTATTGCAATGGAGAAACTAATGGGAATTGACTGACTTGTTCTTCTTGGCACCCTGAAGCTGTTTCTTGAGTAAACATGCATTACTGTGATAAACAGGGCCTTTGAATCAGCAGGTTTGGTTGCTTAGTTTGATTTGACTTGAAATTTCAATCACATGTTGCTCCCTGAAATATTTACGTCAGAATTTTTTGCAAGTAAATCATGTTAAATTGGATACCCCTATAAATTATTCAGATGCTAAAGTCTTCTTAAGTATTTGTTTTTGGCTTGGTATAAGATGTACATAGTCTCTGTGACTTCTAAATCATGTCTTAATATGTGTCAACTGCAGTTTATAATAAAAACTATTAAATAAATTGTTCTATATTTTATGAGAAATAAATATTCGAGTGCCATTGAATATGCAACTTGACTCACCATTCCAAGGGAGGGTTTTTTTGGCCTAAAATATTTTTTTTTGTTTCAAGTAAGGGCAACTCTATTAGATGGTTGACTCATTGATACAGTAGAAATGAACATGGAGCTCCATTCTATTCAAACCAGAGGCAATAACATTTTGTAATGGAAGATTCCTAAGATCATTGTCTCTTGGATTTCTGATTCAGTGCCAGAGGATTGCAGGAATCTTCATGTGAGTGTGAAGTACATGGTTACAGTCGTTAACATGAATAGGGTACTCAGTACAGGAGAATTGACTGAAAGGACTGGAGTGATATGCAGAATAGCACCAGGCTCTTGGGGCATAACACAAATCATAGTTTAATGAAACAAATTATTGGTAAGAAAATATACAGTAGCTATATACAGAAGCAGTTGTATGTATATATACTCTTTTCCAGCCTAATGGAGAACTGACACACACTGAATATAAGGTTAGGGCAAGGATGCTCTTAATTAAGCTTGACTTAAGTGTCCATATAGTCATTTGGTAACATACCAAAATAGTGCTTTCTTTTGGAATATTTTACAACTTCCGCTCTAGCTTCCAACCTTGGATTTCCTGATGATTTCCCATTCAAGTACTAGCTGCTTTGTCTCCGTGTAGCTCTTATCACATCAAATGGATGCTGTGGCCATTTGAAGATACATCTTTTCTTAACATATATTAACTGCTAACCTGTTCCAGATGGTATCAGTCTTTCATGTATTTTTAAATGAATCGATGAGATTTTTCCACCGTGATCATTTCAGTTGTTTCTTTTTATCATGTACACAGCAGTATCCATTTAGGAAAAGACATCAAGAAAGATTAAAATAAAGCTAAAGAAATATAAGTCTGGTTGTTATTGGTGGATATTTTTTCTTGTTACAATAGATGAATACAATATATGCATGTTTATGTTTAGATCATTTTAAAGAGCGTTGCCCTTGGAAATTCCTTCAAACATGAATTTGGCTTACCATAGTCAATTAAACCTCTAAGAGATAACATGGATAAGGTGCTTAATGGGTCTGTTTAAGTTAATCTTCCTTCTGCTCAGAAAGCTATACGATTCACTGAGCAGGTACTGCTGGAAGGTGAAATCAAGCAAAAATGTATTTCCAGCTAAAAAATGTGGCTCTGTGTCTTTTCTGGTTTGAAGGTAAGCAGTACAGAATGCGTTCTGTTATATGGTGTAATTTTTACTTGTCATCGATTGTCATTTATACCACTTCTTATCCATGATCCTGTTCAGTTCCTTGATTAGACACAAAGTTTTACATTTTTCATTGCTGGACCAGAAGACTTTTTCTTAGACCTTGGAATTCTCATTTTTAAGTGTGTTTTGTAAAGTAACCATAAAAGACCAGGTATTTTTTAAAAATGTAATTGATGGAAATTGATGGATGCTGTGATTGAATAAAATGCTTATATTTTCAAGGTTATCTTTATAATAATATTTTTACATCTTGTCAGGACAGCTTAGCTTTGAAAGCAATGCATAACTCTTGAAGAATATGGCTGATTTAAGATTATATATAGAATCTACCACCACAGAAGGCTAGTGACAGATTATGTGTCATCAAGTCACTGTTGACTGTTAGTGACCACTAAGGTAAACCTTCTGCAGGATAATTGGCCCTCAACCTGACCCTTCAGGTCTTCCACTGATGCATCCATTATTATTGAAATTAAGTCCATCCATCTTACTGCTGATTATCATCTTTTCTATCTTTTTAGCATTATAGATTTCCCAGGAGATCTAGGTCTTTGAATCATGTGTTCAAAATACTATAATATGAGTTGGTTGGTTGTGCCTGAATTAGAATTCTGGATTGTTTTGTTCAATGATCCTTTATTCGTATTCATGACTGTCAGTGGTATTCTCAGGAGTCTTCCAAATACTACTGTTCAAAAATGTCAAAATACTTCCTATCCTGTTCTTCAAAGCTCAACTTTTGCTTCCAATGGAGTGTCACAGGGGAAACAAAAAAGCCATCACAGTTCTGATCTTTCTAGCTATAGACAGGTGACAGTGTCTGAATATGTTTTTTCCAAGCCCTTCATTGATACCCTACCAAGTGCTTATTTGTGGTGTATTTCTTATTTGCTGGATCCTTTACTTTTGATAATCCTAAAAGGCTGAAGCTATCTATTGCTTCAGATTTTTATTGCCAGTTTGAAGGTTGGTTGTTGTAGCTGTTGACATTACTTTACCCTTTCTACTTTATATTAAATCTTAGTCCCATTTTTAATCTGCTCATTGATTTTGATTATAGAGCTTTCAGATCATTTGCATTTTCAGTAAGCAGAGTAATTATACATTTATCATTCACAGAGGGCTGGCTGGGATCCCTAAACTAAACTAAACATTCTGTTTTATATTTTAAGGCTTATTTCAGACATCTTCAGGACATTTTTTTTTTTAAAAAATCATGTACATATAGAAAGCAGAATTTAATTTTTAAAAATTCTCATGAAAGTTGTTAAACATTTCAGTTTTGGAAGCATTTCTTGATCTTAATTCACCCTTTTGTGCAATAGTGAAATTTACCAAAATCTTTTATATATCTTGCCCGAAGGCTACTTATGCTGGGCAGCACCAAAAGAGGGTCTCTAAAAATCAGTTTAGATGTCATATAGTTGAAATTCATACTGTTTATCACTGATGGATTACATATAAATACAGACACAGATCCATAATCTTAATTCCAGTCTCTAAACATTCTGTTCCTTAATGATCTGATGCCTAAACATTTTTTTCCTTTGGGTACTTTATTACAAAACCTTTTGTCTGAAATTAATGGTATCCTATGTCAAAACACTTGGGAAAATTTTCCCCCTAAAATTTATTCTGGTACTTTCTTTACTTTCATGTAATTCTAGTAATGCTCTGAATGCTGTCCTAATATCCAATTATGTCTTATCTCATCATTCATCGCTAAAAAAACTATTTTAATTGCTTATTAGCATATTATTATTTTATTATAGTAATGCAATAATTTTCTACATTCCCATCACTCCCTGTATTAACTTTGCATCCCAAGAAGTCTTTCAGGTCATTTATATAAGCTGAAGGCAATTCTCTTATTCTTTGTAGTTACCTGCTCATGCTTTCAGTTCAATTTGGCATGTAACTCAGGGAGGAGTCCTTCTCCTAATTATCTCCCTTGATTAATTCTTGCATGCCTACTATCTGATTGTGCTATATGGAAGAATAGTGGATATTGCATACTCAACTAGGAAAACTTTGATCTGAAGCAATTAAAAACCAAGGTCACAATACCATGGAATGCAATATTGTGTGCTGTTGCTGTTGTGTGTCCAAAATGCCAAGCCTGCACACTAACTATTGTTCATTTGAAATGTGTTGGATCAAGTCCTATCATTACCTTTATGATGAGGGAATGGACAAATAAAATAACAAGTTTTAATATGCAAACGCTACAGATAAGCTTTTGACTGAATTGATATAAATAGGAAAGCATGCATGTGTCTGTCTCCTGGATCATATGATATATATTTTCATTCCTAACGCTGAAGAATATTAAATACAATCATAAAGTATTTATGTAGATAAGTGTTTTCATTTGTTTTGTGGATATGCTTAGGGGCTTATTAGATCAAAGTAACATATTGAAAACATTAATGGATGAACCACTGTAATGGAATGTGTAAATGACCTTGGGGAAAGAGAAGAAGAAACGCTGCCTAGGAAATAATCAGACAAGAGAGACAGGAGACTCCAGTGGCTTAATTGTCAGAGAAGGAAATTTAGAATGGATCTACTCTAATGGATAAAGCAGTTAAAAGTGGTAGTGGGAAATCTGTACTTTCAGACTTGCAAGATTCTGTTAATGTACCTGTTGTGTAGTGGGAACAGCGAGGCATTGAAGACACAGAGTAGAATTAACAACTCTTTATTAGGTTCTCACAGAAGCCAGCTCTAGCAGCTGCCTGACTTATATTTATACGGACCGCCACTAGGCGGCGGCCAATCAGTTTAAAGTACTCATTCCTGCCTAAATCAACAGGCTTAAAGTTATACAGACAGACAGTTTATCATTCAAATAAAACAAACAGTTAACCGTTTCTTTATAACAGACCCTTTGAATTGCTTAATACATAACACCCCTTCCTCCTAAATCAATACATATCCATAAACTGTACATATTCATTATTCTGTTCTTCGATAGGAAATATGCTTCTTTTCCAGTCTTTAACAGATAGATAACTCAGAAGAACACACAGATAATTGCTTTATTCTGGGAATCCTAGGCAAACTTAAAGTTTGAGAAGGTGCTTCCAGGAATAGATGGTGGCAATCTGGTTGTTCCACAGGTAAATTGATATTAGATTTTCCTGGTTCTCCCAAGCGTCACATGGTGGGGTGAACGGGAAGTCTACAGCCTTGTGGCTGCATGCGGTGGTCCAAGAACAAAGACTGCCCTCAGGCTAATGTCCAGGGATGCCTTTGAAGCTCCGCCCCCTGACCCTTGCTCCCTCCCCTTGCCCTGTTACATAGGTATACATAGAGTTATACAAGATACATAGAGTTATGGTAAACATAGAGTTACACAAGGTTAAATGGATCTATGATCCAGAACACTCCCCGCTTGGAAATTAATATTTCCACTACTTACTAACTGAATATGAGAAAAAAGAAAAAAAAATATAGCATTAAAGTATACAGTACTCAATGTTGACTAACTTGTGACTACATAGGTAAAAACTTGGTATCAAACATGCATAACTATTGGTAAATATAAAGCATGCACAATATGCAAAAAATAAGCAAGTGTTACATCAGACAATGCATAAACACAATACATCATTTGAGGTTTCATCTTCTGGTTCAGTCTTCATCAGCTACGGTGCCAAATCGGAGATCAGCCTGGTACAAGTGTCTTTGAGTCACGACCTGACTCACGTGGCTCCACGATCTGAGCGTCAGCTTGGCAAAGCAGTTCATCAGCTGGATGGGCCCGGTGTGCAAGTCCCTTGGGCCAGTAGTTCTGGTATGCGTTCTTGTCTCTAAGTGAGACAAGGTTGTCTTCCTGTAAAGGAAACTGGAACCAAATCTGGAACAGAAAAGGTGGAAACCAAGGCTTCTCGGGAACAAAGGGAACTGGATTCACAGGATACTCAGGAACTGAAGAACCTGGAAAAACAAGAACAGCTGGATCTGGAAACACAGGAACAGCTGGGACTTCGAGGTTCAATTTTCCAAGTCCGTCTTCTTCAGTAGAAGGACTAGGTCGGTTATTGGTCGGGTGTAGAGCCTTTTGGCAAGAGACGCGGGGTCTCTATCGTTCTCATGTGTCTTCACTATCTGAACCTCAATTTGGCGAACGAGACCATCAGAGCTCGGTGCGGCCCGCTCGTGTTCAGGGTACCCGGTTACCAAAGAGACCTGTAGAAACAGAAAATCGTTCTGATCTAGCGGAAGAACATCCAACCCAAGAAACTTAAAGGTGAACGCCCGTTCCTGGAGGGTAGATAAATACTCATGTCTCCATCGCTTCCAGAAGGTGTTGGCCAATAGCTGAACTTGTTTCCATTGTCGGGCATACAAGTCATTAATGGTGAAATTTCCTGCTGGTGGTGGCCAATCATCTGTCTTTTGAGTTAATAAGGTAGCTGGGGTGAGTATGGTGGGATTCTCCGCGTCCGAAGATACTGGAACCAACGGTCGAGCGTTGATGATGGCTGCAACTTCCGCCATTAGGGTAGTGAGAATTTCGTGCGTAAGTTTTGGTGTATCAGTCAACATAGAGTCCAGGATTTTGCGGGCGATACCGATCATGCGTTCCCACGCACCTCCCATGTGAGATGCATGGGGGGGGGATTGAAAACCCAGACGCAATTGTGGGCTAATAGGTACCTGCCAATGTGTGAGTCGGGACGAATGCCTTCATCGATTTGCAATTCTTTGCAGGCCCCTACAAAATTAGTGCCGCGATCGGACCTAAACACTTTGACTGGGCCCCTGTGAGCTTGGAATCTCCTCAGTGCGTTGATGAAAGAAGAAGAATCCATGGCTTCAATGACTTCTATGTGGACTGCCCTGATGCTGAGACATGTGAAGAGTACAGCCCATCGTTTGTTGTTGGCGTGTCCGCCTCTGGTTCGACGAGCCGATACGACCCAAGGTCCGAATACGTCTAAACCCACGTTGGTGAAAGGTGGGGCAGGTATCAGTCGCTCGGCTGGTAGGTCAGCCATCAATTGATGTTGTGTCGCCCCTCTTTGCTTACGGCAACGTAGACATTTGTGCAGGATGGTGGCGATGCATCTTTTGGCGCCCACGATCCAGAATCCTGCCGCCCTGATGGCGCCTTCCGTAAAATGTCTGCCTTGATGCTGGACGGTGTCGTGGTGATGTTGAACCAACAGGTGTGTGACATGGTGGCTAGCTGGAAGGATGATAGGGTGTTTGAAGCCTGACTGTAGTTCGGCGTTGGCTAGACGGCCGCCTACTCGCAACAATGTATGACTGTCCAGGAATGGATTCAATTTCAGCAGCGAACTAACCTTTTGGAGGGGCCTATTTGCTGTCAGACATTCAAAGTCCAGTGGATATGAGTCCTGCTGCACGCTGCGAAGAATCCCTCGGCCTGGAGGTGACTTTCTGGGACGCTTATGTCGCGGTGCAGAAAACGGACTATCCTCGCTACGCCTGCTACGAGAGGTCTCCACCTGGAGAAGCGTGTGAAGCGAGCGGAGTTCAGAGAATAACGGGAAGATGTCTTGACGTTTGCATAAAGACAAGTGAACCGAGCCGTCGACGTAGGTGAATTATTGGAGGCTTGGGGCCGCACGTCGTCGTCTTGAGCAGGTTCTAGCAGCTCATAGATCTCTAGTTCCTTCGGCCTATGGTTGTCGGGGTGGGCCAAAAATTCAGGACCCGTTAACCAAACTGAATCTGCTAACTTCGAAGCGGGAATGGACCGCGTTGCCTGGTCAGCTGGGTTCTGATCCGTTGCGACATATCGCCACTGGCTAGGGTCTGATGATCTTCTAATCCGTTCAACCCTATTACTTACGTAGACATAAAATCGTCTGTTCTGATTGTGGATGTAGCCTAGCACCACCTTGCTGTCCGTGTAGAAGGTGGTGGATTGTAATTCGAGGTCTAATGCTTTTGTGATTAGTTCTGCTATCTCTACGGCTAGAACAGCACCGCAGAGTTCTAACCTGGGTATGGTGTGGTTCTGCGATGGGGTCAGTTTTGCTTTTCCCATAACAAAGCCAATGTTGCAGCTCTCCCCGCTGTAGACTTTTACGTAACCTACGGCTGCGATAGCCTGTACGGAGGCGTCTGAAAACATGTGCAGTTCCTTTCTGGTTGCCACGGCCAAAGAGAAGGGAACATACGTGCGCTGAATGAAAATGCTTTGTAGGCAGCTGAGGGATTTGCACCACTTTTCCCATTCCTGTTTGTGTTCAGGTGGGAGCAGCGTGTCCCAATCAGTAGCGTTCTGGGAGAGAGAGCGCAGAAGAAGCTTACCTTGGACTGTGATAGGTGCGGCGAAGCCCAAAGGATCGAACAGACTATTTACTGTGGAAAGGACACCTCTTCTAGTGAAGGCGTTGTCTTTTGTGGGAGTTCTAAAGGTGAAAGCGTCCTTCTTCAGATCCCAACACAAGCCGAGACTACGTTGTAAGTGAGGATCGTCTGTGCCAAAGTCGAGGTCTTTCAGACCCTGTGCGTGGTCGTCGGGGTCGAAGGCCGCTAGCACTTGATCGCTGTTGGATGCTATTTTGTGTAGCCTAAGGTTAGCTGCTGCTAACATTCCGCGTGTCCTCTCTATTAAGTCTATGGCTTCGGCATGGGTAGGCACTGATTTTAAGCCATCGTCGACATAAAAATCCCGTTCCACGAAGCGTCTGGCGTCGGAGCCGTAGGTCTCTTCACCTATGCGGGCGGTGCGTTGTAGGCCGTAATTGGCTATCGCGGGGGAAGAACCGTTGCCAAAAACGTGCACTCGCATCCTGTATTCAGTCACCTGTTGGGTGTGCTGGTCATCGCTAAACCATAGAAAACGTAGGTAGTTGCGGTGATCTTCCCTTACGTAAAATGAGTAAAACATTTGTTGTATGTCTGCCATAACGGCTACAGGTTCTTTCCTGAAACGGATGAGTACTCCTAACAGACTATTGGTGAGGTCGGGACCTGTAAGAAGGACTTTATTCAGGGAGAGCCCTTGGTAATGCGCGCTGGCGTAAAAAACCACTCTGATCTTCCCTGGTTTATGAGGATGGTATACGCCAAAGAATGGAAGGTACCAGCACTCTTCTCCGTCTTGCAGTGGGGGTGCTAGTTCTGCATGTCCATTTTGTAGCATCTTGTCCATGAAGTCCACTAGGTGTGTCTTCATGTTTGGTTTCTTGAGCATGGTTCTTTGTAGGTTGTTGAGGCGAGAGAGAGCTTGGCCGTGATTGTTAGGTAGGCGCGGTCTACGTGAACAGAAAGGGAGGGGGGCTACCCAACTTCCGGTTTCATCCTGTAGGCATTTTTTATCCATGATATCCAGAAAGTCTTTGTCCTCTATGGACATTCCTATGTCGTTGTCATTGTTGCATGTCTGGAACACCGACGCTCCCAAGATGGGCTTAGCAGGGGAGAGCCTGAGGTGTTCCTGACATGGTTCTAGGTGGGAGGGTCTTCCATTACTGAGGATGGAAGTCTTGAAGACGGTTGCTTGTGTTGGAACTTGCAGCTTATCGATACATGGTTCGCCTACGATGGACCATCCGAGTTCCATCTTGAGAGCTACTGGTGTGCCTAGCGGGCCTCTGATTCTCACCTCGTTGCCGACGCTTTCGTAGGAGTTCCGTCCCACTAGTAGTAGAATTTCAGCGTCGTTGTCCAGTGGAGGGATAAGATCGGCAATGTGAGCTAGGTGCGGAAAGTTTCTTGCCATCTCTGGCGTTGAAAGTTCGGCCCGGTCGAGTGGTAAGTTGTCCCATTCAAACACTGTTGGCAACAGAAAGTTAGAACTCCCGTCTATTGCTTCTATGCGCAGTCCGGACAGTGTTCTTCCTACCGTGCTACCAACGGATGTGAGAGTTGACACTTCGAACTCTACTAGTCCGGTTGGAAGGTCAAAGAGATCGAAAAAGGCAGACGTAGCGAACGTGCGGGAGCTGTGTACGTCACACATCACGTACATCCTTACAGCCTCTCCCGGTTTTCCGTCTGGGTAGACTTTAGCAAGGAAGATGGGGGAGCATGAAGGAGGGTCTGGTGAGCTGCCGCAAATTTGTATGCAGTACACGTGGGCCTTTATTGGGGTGTTAGTGGAAATGCTTCGAGTGTTTGTCGTCGTGGCAGAGGTGGGAGTGGCTTGCCGTGACTCCTCAGAGAGCTTCTTATTTTCGAGATGTAAGGCTGCTGGGTGCTTGATACTGTCACACAGGTGGCATTTCACTCTAGCTGTGCAATCTTTAGCCATGTGCTCCATGGAGTCGCAGCATTTGAAACATATCCTATTTTCTTTGAGTAGGTTCTTTCTGTCATCTAGTGATTGTTTCCTAAAGTCTCTGCAATCATTTAGAGAGTGTGAGGACTTGTGGATTGGACAAGTCAAGCCTTTTTTCGGTGAACGAGGGTTCACATGAACGCTCTGTGGTGATCGTTCGTCTGGGGGTTTCTTCGGGGGGGACGTGACGTCTGTTTTGAACACTGCATATGTAGGTCTGTCCTTTGTAGCTTGGAAGGGGCGCTTGATGACATCGGAGTTGTGACTGGTTTGCTTCGGCGCTGTGGACTGAGCTTCTCTGATGGAGTGGTACAGGGGGTCGTTGTAAAAGTCAGCTCTGTTTTTGATAAAATCGGTGAGAACCGCGAAGGGGGGCATCTGGTTTTGGTTGTTTGCCCTGTAAGTTTGAGAGATCTCGATCCATCATTCGGATATCAACCGTGGTAGTTTTTGGATGATAGGTTCTTGTGTTCTGAACAGGTCAAGGCAAACTAATCCCGGCAAGGTAGGATCCCGTTGTATGTTCGCCAGTTGAGTAATGAGCGACGAGAACGTTCTCAGCTGCTCACGTTCGTCTATTGTTATGTTGGGGAAACTGAGAACGTGGTCAAGGAGTGCGGATTCTGTGACTGTGGGTTCACTGAAGTCTCTGTCGAGTGACTGCCAAGTTTCTACAAGGCCGACCTCAGGGTCGCCCAGATGGGCTGAGTAAATGTTTTTCGCTGTGAGTATGGATTTTGGGCCTAGCCAGGCTGTCAGCTGGATAAGTTCTTCCTCAGGCCCAACCCCCTCCAACTCGATGGCACGCTTGAAAACGTGCTTCCACATTAAGTAGTCTTTTCCAGGTTTGTCAGTGAATCTTTGTACTCCTTTGGCTGCCAAGTCCACCCTTCTGCTACAGCACATTGGGAAATGCATTGCAGCCATGTGTGGGTTGTAGCCTGGTGGAGGTGGTGCAACGCTTATTGGAGCGGTGGCGTGGGCCATGGCTGGCTGGTAACCTCCTTGGGCGTATTGTTGGCTAAGGGTGGTTTGCCATGTGACTGGCGAGGAACCTTGTTGGTTTGGTCTGAACTCCTCTGCTCTGGCGTTGAGCTGAGGGAATCCAAATCCCTGCGTACTTACTTGTTGGAGGGTCTCTCGTTTTTCTGGTGGAGCCTGGTTGGGGGTAGTGCCCCAGAACGCCGCTTCCAGTCGTCTTAATATTGTCTCTTTTTTGGCTAGCTCATCTTGGAGCTGTTGCACTTGCTGCTGTGTGGCCATTGCTGTGGCTGGTGGACCCATCTGGTTGGTATCGAAGGTATGGGTCGGTGGGTTCAATGGGGCAGCAAGGATAGGAATGCCTCCTTGTGCTCCTGGCTGTGTGGCTATTGCTGTGGCTGGTGGACCCATCCGGTTGGTATCGAAGGTATGGGTCGGTGGGTTCAATGGGGCAGCAAGGATAGGAATGCCTCCTTGCGCTCCTGGCTGTGCAGTCGTAGCCGTTGCTGGTGGTCCCATCCAGTTGCCATCAAAGGTATGGTTCGGTGGGGCAGCAACAGTGGGAAGATCCCGTGGCCTAGTTGTCGTGACATCAACCCCATGGCTGACTGGCACATCTGGTGGCTGGGATTCTTCCGTTCGTCTACTTGGTCTTGGGGGGCTTGTGGCTGGCTGTGGTCTCACCTGTTCGCGTTGAAACGCGCTTTGATTGTCCACGTAGGCCTGTACTCGGCTACGTCGTTCTTCGTTTTCCAGTTGTTCCCTATTGGGCAGGAAGATGGTGTTCTGAAGTATTTCCTGAAAGCCTTCTGCTCTAGCTATTTTGTCTGCCATATCTCGTTGGCTCTGAACAAATTCAAGCTCTTCTTGAGCGTCTTTCCTTTTGGCCCTCATTTTAGCTGCTATAGCTTTTCGTTTTGCTTCCAATTGAGCTGCCTCCATTTCTCGCTCATTCTTCATTTTGAGTGCCTCAGCTTCCAGACTGGCTTCTATTTCGGCCTCTTCAAGATCTATGGCCGCCAAATCCTTCTTCCTCTGCCGCTCCTCCTGCGTCACACGAAAGAGTGCTTTGGCAGCTTTGGCATCAATGATTGCTTGCTCTGCTTGTGAAATTCAGGAAGTTCGGCTGTGGCGAGAAGATGCTTTCGAATTGCGGGAGGCACCTGTGAGGTGAGATTGTTGAGACACGCTGGAGTGTGCCTTGGATATGTGGCGAAAGGATGAAACCCTTCCAGATGCATGGGATGGAGGCACGTGCGACCGTTGGGACGGTGCGTGTGAATGGCGGGAAACTGCAGACTTTGCTCTGTCAACCGGTCCATCTCTTGGGCGAGGCTCGCATTCAGGAGGGCGTTGTGGGCTCTCTAGAAGCTTCTTGCGTTCCTCGTTCCGTAACCGAAGACTTTGCATGTCGCGGTCGACGTCTGAGTCTTTTAATTGCTGCTGAATGTCCCTGAGTTGCTGTTCGGAGTCCATCCATTGTGTGTAGGCGTCCTCCTTATCTTCTTCCAGTGCTTGAGCACGTTCGGGGGAGAGATCCTCCTTTTGCTCTAGGTAGAGTTTGTGCCATTTCTCCCACCCTCTTTCATGGCGCTTGTGCACGGTGTGCCATTTCTCCAACAGGTTTGCATGCATGGCTTCAGTTGGCTTTCTTTGTTGAGAGTCTAGTATCACTGAAACTCTGCAGAAACCAGCATGACTCCGAACTCGAAGTCGAAGACACATGTCCAGTTCCCACCGTCAAACGTCGTGAAGAGGAACCGGCAGACCAACCCCACTCTCAACTAGGCTGGTTGGTTGAACCACTTCATCTGAATCAGCGGGACGCTCCGCCATGGTTAGGATAGGTTCAGTGTTGGGTCGCTACTGTGTGTGGGTGGAGGTGGCTGGGAGCGTTCTCCTGTGGTTCCTAGCTATTTAGAAGCAAATTGGATGAACTTCACGTTTCGACCACTAGGGGTCGCTATCTGCAGGTGGAGGAACCACTGGAGCGTTGTCCTGTGGTTCCTAGCTAATTTGAAGGAAATTGGATGAACTTCACTTTTCGACCACTAGGGGTCGCTATCTGCAGGTGGAGGAACCACTGGAGTGTTGTCCTGTGGTTCCTAGCTAATTTGAAGGAAATTGGATGAACTTCACTTTTTGACCACTAGGGGTCGCTATCTGCAGGTGGAGGAGCCACTGGGAGCGTTGTCCTGTGGTTCCTAGCTAATTTGAAGGAAATTGGATGAACTTCACTTTTTGACCACTAGGGGTCACTATCTGCGTATCAGCTACCGGGGTGATCTTCTTTCGAGGTACACCCTTTGTCCACTAGAGGGCTTTCTCTGGGCGTGATTAAAGGCTCGCGTGCAGCTCCTCCTTTAACCACTGGGGGACGTCTGAAGAGAGGTCAGCCAAATTCTTCCTATTACCACGTACCTGCAGGGCCACTGAGAGGCATGAACTCCCACCTGGACGTTAAGTTGCAGGCTGGAACACACTGGGGTATTCAGCTTGTAATAATAGGCAAGGATTGATGGCTATGTGGCCTTCTTCTGTGACACTCAAAACTGGAAGAAAGGTCTAGTAGTGGTGTAGACTTGCTTGAATTAAATTATCAAATTGTTGTGATGTGAAAATAGAAGCAGACAAAAGATTTTTTTCAAGGTGTCATGTGCAGATAGGCCACTAGGGGGCGCTACTGTCCTGCTATTGGGGCTGGTTCTGCTCTTGCCTCCAAGATTCCCTTAACACCGGTTGAAATTCCAGGCATTCCTTAGGGGGGGGAAGTGAGTGAGAGAGAGAGCAGCTTAATGATTTAATTGCTCTTCCTTGACGACGAGTTGCTAAGGTAAGTGAACAAAGGGACGGGAAGGGGCCCCTCTTTGAAGAAGAAACGATCAGTGGCTGCTTGCTGATTTAAACCTGTAGTTTTAAATCCTTGTTGCATTAGGCAGGGTGGGAGATAGGCTTCAATTTTAAAGCAGTGAAGAGTTCCAAGACTCTACCTGAACTTTAGAAGCAGTTTAAACAGTTCTTTGCAATCGGTCTGTTGAAACTCTTCTCTCTTTGCTCTAGGACCTTAAAACTGCCGGCAAGGAAAGGAGGAAGCGGGGTTTCTATGGCAACTGCTCTCCTCTCTTGAAGGGAGATCCATGCAAGTGGCTTAATGGCTTGCAGAGTTTACCAGCAAATTAACAATACAATGCACTGAATCACACCTTCTTTGAAACGCTGTCTGCCAAGCAGATACTGTGATATTTCTTTTTGCAGGCAGTCAGTTTGAAACATAGAGTTACTTTCACATGCAAGAGAAGTTTGCTTGCTTCTTTAAAGTAGTTTGCAGAGGAAACTTAATCTCATAGAGTTACTTTCACATGCAAGAGAAGTTTGCTTGCTTCTTTAAAGTAGTTTGCAGAGGAAACTTAATCTCATCAATTCACTATTGCAGGAGCTTAGAGGAGAATGAATATAGAGGGAGGTACAAGGATGCGAGGCAGGGATTTCTTTACTTAGTTTGCAGTTTGGAGATCAGAGGAAAATTAAAAAATATCAATTTACTATTCTGTTCTCAGATAGGAAATATGCTTCCTTTCCAGTCTTTAACAGATAGATAACTCAGAAGAACACACAAATAATTGCTTTATTCTGGGAATCCTAGGCAAACTTACAGTTTGTGATAGGTTCTTCCAGGAATATGATGTTGGCAATCTGGTTGTTCCACAGGTAAATTGATATTAGATTTTCCTGGTTCTCCCAA
>NW_015386274.1:876112-882483 GCF_001527695.2 Protobothrops mucrosquamatus | reverse complement strand
TCAATTGAAGGAGGGAGCGGGCCACCCTGAAGAGGGTGGCCGGGCGGTTATCTGATGACGCAATGAGGGTGGAGTAGTAATTAGACCTCGCCACCCTCATTGCCACAAGGTAGGATCTGACATGTGTCCTTACCTGTGTTCGGTCGGGTTCGGTTCGGGTAGTCCTCCAACTGCTCTCTAGGCGTCTTTTCCGGCGTTTAATCTCTCTCAGCTCCTCGGTAAACCAAGGCGCCAATTGAGATCTACGTCGGGTCAGAAGCCGCAACGGCACGACTCGGTCCAGTGCTGCGGCTGCGGCCACATCCCAGGCCGCAGCCTGATCTTCCGCCGAGTCGCGACCTAGATCCTCCGGATATGGCCCAAGCTCCGTCAGAAACCTCTCCGGGTCCATCAGGCGCCTGGGACGGAACCATCTAGGCGGTTCCGTCTCCCTGCGGCGGGGGGAAGCGGTCCGGAAGTCCAATGTCCACCCCCACAATTTCTAATAGCTGCATCAACTTCTTTATCTTTTCCCTTTTATAATAGTTTGAAGGTCAAGCCAACCTCATCTCCAAACAGAAGCAGGCAATTGCAGTATTAAGTTTCACCACAAGATGTCCTCAGTGGGTTACAGAATATTTCCCAGACACCAATAAAATGAATTTTCCTTTTTTTTATAGAAAAAAGCTCTATAAAAGGGTTTTTTTCGGGACCTCAGAGTAGATAGAAGTAAAATATAGTCGTTAAAATTAATTATTCTGTCCTTTTATTCAGCGCTTTTCTTCCCACGCAAACAAACGCGGCTCTCTCAGAGCAGGGAAATAGTTCCAAAAGGGCTTTTTACAGGCAAAGAGAAAAGTAGCGTGAAGAGAGGAAAAGAAGGGTTTCACCCGGATCATTCCTGGTGGTTCTTAACACTTAGCTGTTCTTGTGACTTTTGGCTGGTGCAGCTGCATGATCGGCCATCTTGCAGGACGATCTTTGCTCCGTCAGCCCTAAGGAGTTAGCTGGAGCCGCAGGAGAAGCTGCCGCCCTCCCACAGTCACCAGAAAGCCTCCTTATTGGTGGTCACCCCTCCAGGGCGACTTTCAACCCCCTTCGGGGTCTACCGACGAAGCAGAATTGGCCGGTGAAGAGACGAGTCTCTTTGCATGACCACAGTCACCGCGAACCAGAACCGGAAGTCAGCTCATCCTGTCTTCTAATAAAGCTCTGAAACTCTGTTCCAGGACTGGTTCCTGGCCACCCCCTCAGCACCAAATTCAAAACTCTGCTGAGAGTTTTGTCGGAGGCTGTCTCAGCAGCCACATCCCCTGTGTGAAGGGGAGATTCTGGCAAGTCCTGAATTGACAGGATGCGTGCAGCAGGTGCGGGATCTGGCTCTGAGTTTGGCAGGGGCAGTCTGCTGAGCACATCAGTGGGGCCCATTTCCTTGCCTGGTTTGTGAATTAGACTGTAACTATAAGCGGCAAGAAAGATGGACCATCTCAGCATCCGTGGAGATAGGATCTGAGGAGTTTGTTCGTCTGTCGTGAACAGACCAAGTAGTGGCTTATGGTCAGTGAAGACTGTGAATGGGCGACCAGAAAGGAAATCATGAAATTTTTTGATGCCGGCCACGATGGCCAGTGCTTTTTTATCTATTTGGGCATAGTTGCGTTCTGCTGGTGATAGTGTCCTTGAATAATAAGCTATGGGAGCTTGTTGCCCATTTGCCATTATATGGCTCAAAACTGCTCCTATCCCATATGATGATGCATCACATGCAATAGTGATAGACAGCTTTTCATTAAAGTGTGTTAACACTGAGTCTAACAGCAGTGATTTGACTGCTTTGAAACTGTTTTCATGGGTGCTAGTTCATTGCCATGGTGCCCTTTTATCTAAGAGCCTGTGTAGAGGCTCTGCTAATGCAGCCTTATGAGGGAGAAAGGCATGATAAAAGTTAAGTAACCCCAGGAATGCTTGCAGCTCCCCCTTTGACTTTGGTCTGGGAGCCTGCAAAATAGCTTTGAGCTTTGAATCAACTGGGTGTATTCTGGCAGCGTCGATGTGGAAACCCAGGAACTCTGTGGAATTGACTCCAATTTGACATTTCCCCCCTTTTAGCTTCAGCCCCGCTTCACAGAAACACTGAAGAACAGCCCTTAAGCATTCAGCAAGTATCTCTGCTGACTCCCCAGCAATTAAAAATCGTCGAAATAAGGACACACACCTGGAATGTTTTTTAACATGCGTTCCATCACACTCTGAAAGAGCCCGGTGGCTATACTGACCCCAAACTGCAGGCAACGAACCTTGAATGCCCCTCTATGGGTAACTATTGTTTGAGCCTCAGCAGAGGCGTCATCCACAGGCAGTTGCTGATAAGCCTGTGCCAGGTCCAGCTTTGCAAATAAGCGACCTCCTTGTAAGGATGCCAGAATGTGGCTAATTACAGGTACCGGATATGCATGCTGCTGCAGTGCCTTATTAATAGTACACTTATAATCAGCACAAATGTGCACCTCTCCATTAGGCTTGACCAGTGTAACTATGGGGGTTTTCCACACACAGCTGTCGCAGCTGTCCCACACACAGCAAGACTCCCTGTTGAACGAGCTTATCTAACTCTGCATCAATCTTGGGCTTAAGGGCAAAAGGCACTCTACGAGGCTTTACTTTGATTGGGGCTATGGTTGGATCAAGGTGGAGAGCAATTGGTACTCCTTTGTACTTTCCTAATTTGGGACTGAATATGTCCGCAAATTCATGGCAGACAGCTGCCAAATCCGCTGTTTGGGTTCTGGTGATACCAGTCACATGGATCTCCAGGGCATCAAACCAGTCTAAGCCGATCAGGCTTGTTCACTGGCCTTCCACCACCATGACACTGAGGGGTCTTTGAATGTCACTTTTATCATAGCTTCTCCTTTAACCGCTACGCGGGAGTTTTGAAAATCTGTCAAAACTAAGTCTGACGGCTTAAGTCTGACTCGTTTTCCGCTGTTTCTGCATATGAAGTTAAAAGGAGATTATAGACACAGTCTATGATGCTGGAGAAGACTCCTGCGAGTCCCTTGGACTGCAAGGCTTTCAAACCAGTCAGTCCTAGAAGAAATCAACCCTGACTGCTCTTTAGAAGGCCAGATCCTGAAGTTGAAACTCAAATACTTTGGCCACCTAATGAGAAGGAAGGACTCACTGGAGAAGGGCCTAATGCTGGGAAAGATTGAGGGCAATAGAAGAAGGGGACAACAGAGAATGAGGTGGCTGGATGGAGTCACTGAAGCTGTAGGCGTGAACTTAAATGGACTCCAGAAGATGGTAGAGGACAGGAAGGCCTGGAGGAACATTGTCCATGGGGTCACAATGGGTCGGACACGACTTCGCAATTAACAACAACAAGACACAGCTGATCCAGTGTCCAGTTCCATGGAGTATGGAACTCCTTGCAGCTTGACCTTTAGTCTAAGCTTTTCTTTTAGGGGGTGATAGGGTCCAGTTCTGTGGATGCTCCTTCTTCCAGAGCAAAATCCTATTCTATTCTGCCCCGGGGTCCCATTACCTCTCCTGGGGAAGTCTTCGCATGGAGATTCCCTCTGGCGACCTTTACAGACGGTAGTGATGTGGCCTTGTTTGCCACATGCTCGGCACACAGCTGTGCGAAACTGGCATTCTGAGCGCTGGTGTCGCCCACCACAGCCAAGACAGCTAGGGAAGGGAACTGCCTTGTCAAGCGGCTGCTGCCTTCTTTCTGGGATCTTCTGCATCTGGTCGATCTCAATGTCTACATCTGGGTCTTCAGTTCTCTCTGATTCTTCATGATGTACAGCCGTCTGGCTGTGAAGATTCTTTGAGGGATGTAAATCCTTGACAGCTCCACCTGCAGCCTCTTCTGCCATCTCTTCTTTCAGTGCGTCCTGGAATGTCAGGGTCTCTTTAGTGAACAGCCTTTGCTGTAAGTCTCTGCTTCGCAAGCCACAGACTAGTCGGTCCCGGAGTCTGTCTTCTAGGTCGGGAAATTCGCAGAGCTGGGACACTTGGCATAAGGTGGCCACGAATTCATCAACGGTTTCACCTGGCTGCTGTTCTCTCTGCTCGAATGCATGTCTGTATGCTATAATTGACAGTCTAGGTTCGAAGTGCTCCTTGAGTCTTTGTTTCAAGTCAGTGAAGGTGACTGACTCCAATGGAGCAGGAGCAACGAGGTTCTCGGCTATATACAAGGTGGCTTGGCCAAAAACACATAACAAGGTTGCAGCTTTTAAATTATCTTCTCTGACCTGGTTTGCTCTGAAGTAGTTTTCAACTATTGAGACGTACAAACTCCATTGTTCAGGATGCATCACGTCGAACTCTGAAAGTTTGCCTACTTTGGCCATGGTTGGCTGTTGCTGTGACTCCAATGCCTTATGCTGCTAGGGCTTCTGTGAGTTTTCCAGGGATGGGTCCCTTAGGAAGGTGCTACCTCCAGCGTTTGCATACTGGCAGGCCGAAGGGGGGAATGCGGTTCCAACCAGAGCGCTGATGCCTGGTCTTACCTCTTAATGACTTAGCTCTCTTCTTCCTAGCAGCATAATCCTACCTTTGTCGCCACTGTTGTGTAGTGGGAACAGCGAGGCATTGAAGACACGGAGTAGAATTAACAGCTCTTTATTAGGTTCTCACAGAAGCCAGCTCTAGCAGCTGCCTGACTTATATTTATATGGACCACCACTAGGCGGCGGCCAATCAGTTTAAAGTACTTATTCCTGCCTAAAACAACAGGCTTAAAGTTACAGACAGATAGTCTATCATTCAAATAAAACAAACAGTTAACCGTTTCTTTATAACAGATCCTTTGAATTGCTTAATACATAACAGTACCCTTACAATAAAGTAGAATGAATGCTTCATGTTGCATTTCCTGTCTGGTTTACTTGAAAGGGCTCACAACCACTTTCTGAGGAATCACCATTGATCAACGTAATAATCATGCAGATAATTTTTTTATGCAATTTTCTTATTAATCAGAGTTGGAAAATAAGGTGGATACTTGCTTGTAGCCTTATGTGATATTTTAAAATGGTATGTAAAAAGCATCAGCCAAAATCTACATTGCTATGACATCTCTATATTTTACATAGGATTTCTCAGGCAGTAAAAAATATAAAAATGGTAGACTTCTTCCCTCATATCAAAACAATAAATAAAAGATATGTAAAAGGAAGAGAAAGATGAATCTGCAGTTTTCAGAACCGGGCAGCATATGAGGTGGGCCGGCATGCATGTGTGTGTGCAGCTCCACTCATGCAAGCAGCGGGCCAGCACACACACACATGCATGCCAGCCCACCACTCGTGCGAATGAAGATGTGCATGTGTGCACCCACCTGCTGCTTGTGCAGCCCGGTTCCCCTCCCCTGAAGCCAGGCCACCAAGCTGCAAATGTTGGGGACCACTGATGTAAATTGAATCTATGCGCCTCCTGGTTATATATATGGCCAGAGATATCATGGGTACAGAAGGTAGTGAATGCATCCTTCGGAGAGGAAGATATATTTCTGACCCCATCCTCAAAAATCCATCACGTGTCCTAGATATTTAATGATTGGATTTATTAGTAAGGTTCTTGAGAAGGTAGTTGTACTCTAACTACAGAGGACCCTGGATCAGGGTCATCAACTGATTTAGGAAATTAATCCTAAATGGGAACATTAGTTGACAATAGGCCCAAGTCAAGATAATGTTAGTTTCCTGTGAAACCTTACATCTTTCAAGTATTTATTGTCTTTGATGTGTCTATTTCAGATAGAATTTACGATTCAACCAGGGAGAAGTACCTACTTTCTAGAGAATCAGGGAGTTGGGGCCCAGAGAGTGTTCTTTTCAATATTAATTCACTCACTATGGAGTAGTTTGATTCTGTTATTAGCCCTCACTGATGTTCTTTAGAAGACAATCCTTTTTTCAGGGCTTTTGGAGAAGAAGATGTTTAACAGAATGCAGCTAAATGGATTTTCTTTTTTTTTCTTTTTTTTAATTTTTATTATTTAAACCAACAAAACAAAACAAAACATAACACACATATATACACAGTATATATTTTAACAGCAATTTCGTAACAGTAATCTTCTATTATTTACATTTCCCCCCTTATTCTTCTTTAGAGTATTTGTTCTTATTGCCCCATTATTTCTTATTTGCATTTTTCTTCCTTCATACATTATTATACATTTTCCACTTTTAACCTTTCCACATTTATTCTCTCTTATTTCTACTCTCCAGCCAGTCATACCACTTGTTCCATATTAAATAGTATTCTGTGTCTTCCTTTTCTTTTATCTCTTTTGTTAATTTGTCCATCTCAGCACAGTCCAGGATTTTCTTTATCACTTCTTCCTCTGATGGTATATTCTCATTTTTCCAGAA
>NW_015386274.1:841337-867328 GCF_001527695.2 Protobothrops mucrosquamatus | reverse complement strand
GGAAACAGGCGGGAGCAGCAAACAGCTGCGTCCAGCGAAGTCGCCTGCCACCGGAAGTCTCTGTCTCAATTTAATGTATCCACCAAATGTAACCTTTTTTTTCTTCTTCTATAAATCTAATATTTCCAAAGCGTCCACGTCACTTTACCCAGATATATGTCAGTTAAAGTCCTAATTTCAATGCTCTTTGTTCTTCAAAACTAAGTTCCACTAAGTAGTGTTAAATTTCTCCGTTATCTCACTTCACCTTTTAATCCTTATGTTAATTTTTCAAAGTCCTTCTTAATCACCCTTTGATGTCTCTGGCCGTTCTTTCTCTAGTTTCAATCTCTACTTCTTGCAGCTCTTAAATTCCAATCTTTCATGCTTTATAAACTTTACTGTGGGCTCTCTGTTTCTTCATGCTGTTCTTGTTCTGCTCTATCGCTCTCTTCTCCGCGCTATTCCAATTCAGTTGCTGCTGTGTCTCTCTCCTTATTGCTTTGCTTTTTCTGCGCCTTCTCTCAGCCAAATGTTCCTCACCTCCTTCAGGGGTTTTCCTCGTCTCCCATACGAAGCTGTCAGTTCTACTTTTCACTTCCCTCTCAGACTGTCGCCATCGCTCCAGGCCGGCCTTAGAGACCGGCTTCTTCTCCGCCAATTTTAAAAGTGCTGCTCCTGTCTGCTCGGGTGTTTGCATTCCACCCGGCTTCTCTGAAGCTTCCTCTTTAGTTTACCAATCTCTCCAGGATCGGCAAAGCCCTTTCTGGGCTCTTAGCGAAGATTTTTCGGGATTTAGGAACAGAGAACTGTTCCTTCACCTGCTCCACGATGATGTCACAGCCGGAAGTCTCAGCTAAATGGATTTTCATGTGTTAATCTTATATGTCACAAGATTTTAATGCTTTCAGCATGGTAATGCTTCCATCTACTTAGAGTCTATGAGTAAGTGGGATATCAATTATTATAAGAAACAAATATTTCATGTGGTAAAATATATTTTGAGCCTTTTTTCTTCCCTTTTTCTAGGTTTTTCTCCCAAAAGCTAGTAATTTTGTAATCTTTTTGATATAGTTGAAATAAAAATCCAGAATGAATAATGTATTTTGTATTGCTACAATATTGAGAATTTCTTCTGTTTTCAATAAGTTTTTGGCTCTATTATTTCTTCTAAACAGGAAACCTTTTATACTCCATTCCCTATAATTCAGCAGCTTGTAACTCAGTTTTCAAGGAAAATAAATGCTGCTTTTCAGTTTTATGCATTAAAAATACCTGTATGAGCAAATCAAATTATATATATATAGCATTTTATAAAACAACAAAGAGCTTCCAACATTAGACAAACAATTATGGTATTTATAAAATGGTCAATTTTTATTGCTCTAGTTTAGACTACATGTATGTTCATTTATATGTTTCTCCTTTATTTCCAGAATATTGAGAATAAAACATATTCCAAATGTTGCTAAATGCACTTCAGGTTGTTCTATTACCAATATTAAATTAATATTAATAGTTTTTGCTTTTATGGTTAAAAACTGAATGCTAGAATGGGTAATAGATCCAATTTTGAAATAAAGTTCTATAATTTTGGATGGCTTTGTAGAATGGAACACTCTTCTCTGAAGAATAATGCTATTAAATAAATATTAGTAGGTAAGAACAAAGGAGATTGAAAGCATCTTTCATTTCATTTCTCATAAGAAAAGATTCAGTTCATCGTTCTATTATAGTCTTGAGAAATATGTTTTTTAGACCTCTTTATGATTAGCGATCAATAAATCTCAAGACTGTATGAGAACAATGTAGGAACACATGAAGGATGGATCTATCAACATCAGTAAACTATAGAGATTTTATTCAATTTCTCAAATAAAAGGGAAACTTTTAAACATGACTCTAAAAAAATAGGTTGAAATAGCAAAGTAAGTGATATACTATAACTAACAAGTGGCTATCTAGGATGCTTCACTTGGTCTCTGACTTGTCTCATTGTAGGATTCTGTTAAAAGTCTTTTATTTTCTTGTCCTTGGTGAATCCAAAAAGATGTTGAAAATCTAAAGAGATGCCACATTGAAAATTTTTCCTAGTCTACTTGAGACCATTTGGTCTAGCACTGAATAGTTGCAGAAATGCATATCCTATCATTAATGATAAAGGATTTTAGAATGGTGGGGTCAAATTTGAGCTACAAATATTGTCTTCTCTCAGTAATTTTAGAATTGCTAAAGTTCATGTGTGCTTTCCACAAGCCCAAATCTTGAAGCACGCCAAGTATTTAAAATTCCTCACTTGCTCTATCTCTTGTCCCTATTTTATCCAAGTCAGCTTGTATATCTGGGGATGGCAAAAATAATCACTTTCAAGGGGTATAATCAGTACTGGAATGCACAGCATTATTGTAAGCAACCTCAGCAAAAGGCAACCATTCAGTCTAGTTGTCCTGTTGATAGTTGATAAAACATCTTAGATACTGTTCTAGAGTTGAGTTCAATTTTTCTGTCCCCCCATTCCTTTGAGGATGATGACTAGATGATAACCCTTGACTAGAAGTCAAGAGGTCCAAAAAGATTCTTCAGAACTTGGAGGTGAATTAACCCCCCTGTCCAAATTATGCATTGTGGGGCACCGTGAAATCGGTAGATGTGCTACACAAAAAGTTTAGCCAGCATTTTGGCTGTTGGGGTCTTTAGGCACGGAATAAAATGGGCCTGCCTGGAGAACAGGTCCGTAACCACCCAAATGACTGTATTTCCCACACTTTCAGGCAGCTCCATAATAAAGTCCATAACAATCTCTCTCCAGGGTGCTGAAGGGCTCGCTACTGGCTGCAACAGTCCTGGGGCTTTTCCTTGCCTCCACTTAGCTGCAGTGCACGTGGAGCAGCTAGCTACGTAGCTTTCTATGTCCTTTTTCAAAGAAGGTCACCAAAATTTTAAGCAGATGTAGGGTTTTGATGAACTCAAAATGTCTCACAATTTTCGAATCATGCCCAACTTGCATTATTCTCAGCCTTAGAGCTGCTGGAATGTATATTTTCTCCCCGACCCAGGCCAGATTGTCTTTTATCAGACACAAGTTCTTATGACCACTCATCGGCTTCCAGAGCTTTCTTGAACTCCTGGAGCACCGTTGGGTCTATGGGCACCTTCACCTTTGTTTGTGCTTGAGTAGTGACAGGTGCTGTTAACTGTTTGGGAGTTAGGAACGGTTTAGTTATTTCCGATTTAGCACTATTGTATTGCGGCATCCTAGACAGAGGAGCTGCCTTAAAATTCTTTCCCCCAGGGAGGTAATGAATTGTAAAATCGAATTGGTGGAAATGCCGAGATCACCGTGCTTGTTTAGGGGACAGCTTCCTAGGAGTTTTCATAGCTTCGAGGTTCTTTGTTCAGTTCACACCTGAAAAGGTATTTTACTCCCCTCTAAAAAGTGCCTCCAGGTCAGGAGGGCCCATTGCACAGCATAGGCTTCCTTCTCCCAGGCTGCCCACCACTGCTCAGTCTCAGACAGTTTTCTAGAGGTATAAGCACAGGACTGCAGTTGGATCTCCTTGTTCCTCTGGAGGAGAATCGCTCCCACAGTCATGTTGCTAGCGTCAGCCTGAATAACAAAAGCTTTCTCCGGGTCTGGATGCTTCAGTACTGGCTCTGCCAAGAAAAGCCTCTTTAGTTTCTCAAACGCCACTTGACACTCCCCCGTCTATTTCAGCAGCTGGCTGGGTTTGGGTTTATCCCTACTTTTGCTTTTTAGGAGGCTTGTGATGGGGAGTGTTATTTGTGCGAATGAAGGAATAAACTGCTGGTAAAAATTTGCAAAGCCTAAGAAGCTCTGTAATTGCTTCCTAGTACAAGGGGGAGCCCACTCCAGTACAGCTCGCACTTTCTCCAGGTCCATCTCCACCCCTTCGCTTGAGATGCGATAGCCCAAATAATCAGTGTGGTCTTTGTGAAATTTGCACTTTGAGAGCTTGGCATATAATTTAGCAAAGCACAATTTATTTAATACCACTCTGACTAGTTTAATGTGCTCTGCCTTAGTCTCGGTGTACATTAAGATGTCATCAGGTTAAACCAAGACCCCCTTATGCAAGTGCTCATGAAGTACCTTATTGATTAGTTGCATAAACACAGTAGCCCCCCCTGCAGTCCAAAAGGTAGCACCTTGAATTGGAAATAGCCCACAGGCCAGTTGAAAGCAGTCTTCCATTCATCCCCCTCATGTATCCATATTTGATAGTACACCTCCCACAAGTCTAATTTAGAATTTTTTTCCCTTTCGACAAGTGCGCTAGCTTGTCTTTCATTAGGGGGAGGGGGTACATATTCTCCATGCACACTGTGTTCAGACACCTATAATCAATGCAGAGATAAAGTGACCCATCCTTCTTTTCTCTGAATAGCACAGGGACAACCACCCGGGGTCTGGCAGGCTGGATGAACCCCACACCAAATTTTTGTCAATGAACTTGCAAAGTTCGTTCAATTCCTTAGGGGTCATTGAATACATTTTTGGTTTGGGGAGTTTTGCCCCTGAGACAATTTCAATGGCACAATCTGTGGGTCAATGGGGTGGGAGCTCATCCAATCTTTGCTCGCTGAACACTTCAGCTAAGTCCCTGTATTCTGATGGGAGGTTCTGCAGCTCTTGCTTGCTGAGGGTGGAGGCTAACTCTCGTCATAGTCCACACCTCCTGCTCTTTTCTATGAATGGGGTAGGGGTCCTTTTCTTCAGGAATTTCAGGTGCCCCTCCCTCCAATTCACCATGAGGTTCCATTTCTTTAGCCACGCTAGGCCTAACACTAGCAGCCACTCCATGCCGGGGGCAACCACAAACGCTAAAGTCTCTGAGTGGTCTCCCATGGAGATTTGTAAGGGTCTGGTGGCAAAACTGGCACAGACTTCCCCCTGTGACCAACCCATCAAGCTGGCAAAAGGTGATCGGGGTCTTGAGTCTCCTGAGGGGTATTCCCAACTTCCCTACCAGCTTTGGGCTGATTAAGCAGCAGGTGCATCACGAGTCCAGTAAAGCTGCTAACTTTACTCTCTTACCGGTGCCCAGTATGGACAGTTCTAAGGGCATGGTTATGGGGTCAATCGGCCCACTTACCAAGGGGTCGTTCTCATAGTCATTCTCTGCTGCCCCTGGGTCATTGTTTGGTGGAGTCAGAGCTCTGCCCTCTGCCCCGTGGGTTCAGGGGAGCTCTACGGACTCCTTGAATACTATCGCTGGCTCCCTTGGGTGCAGTGTGGTACTTGTAGGTCTCCCTGCCGGTTGATGGTCACTTTTCTTTGCTGACCCTTTGCTGTGGCAGTTGACTGCTTGGTGCCCTTCCTTTCCACATTTGAAACACGACATGGAGCAGGGTGGGATCAGCATTGCTCATGCAGTCTCACCTCTCCTCTCGGGCATTGGCTTGAAGCTGGTTCTCACCGGGCGGTGCTGATGCTTGCGTTGATCTATTTCCACCTCCTCTGCCAGGAGGCACCAATTGTACAGTCACCCTGGAGCTCCACGGGCTACACAGGTGTTGTACAAGTTTTCGTTCAGGCCATCCTGGAAACAGCTTACCAGGATGTCTTCTGGCCAATTTAAGCAGCTGGCCAACTCTCGGAATTCCCCCGTGTACTTGGCTACTGGTGATTGCCCTTGCTTCACCGTTTTTATTTGGTCACAGGCTTTCCAGTCTGCCAGGCAATCTTCGAAGTGGCATAGGAGGGCTTCTGTAAACTGGTTAAAATTTCTCAGTTCTGGAGCATTGCAGTTGTAGAGGGTCACCATCCAATCAGCAGCAGTGTCTTCCAGCACCAGGGTACCACTCTGACTTTCTCCTCATCTGTAGGCAGTGTTCTCCCATATATCTGCATGTAGGTGAACACCTTGGCTAGGAAGAACCCCAATCTCTTGGGATTCCCATAGAATTTCACCCCCAGCAGAATTGGCTTCACCTCTGCCGGTTGAGGTACCCCCCCCTCTGGGTCTTTGGGGCAGTCATGCCCATCATGCCACCATTGCAGGGGGGCAGCTGCCACCACCATCTCAGGCCCTACTAGCTCTTCTTCGCCAGCTTCCTCCTCTGGTTCTTCCTCCAATTCCGATTGCTCTTTCAGATGGGCTTTTAATTCCTCGAATGACTCTTGCAGATATTCCATTGTCTGCTTTAAGATTGCTTTCATCATTTCTGAATTCGGATCCACTAGTTCCTTCTCTGGATTTTTCTTCTTTGCTTTCTTCTTTCCTCCACCTTGCATGAGAGTTACTTTCTGAGCCTTTCCTTCCCAGTCTTCTTTCTTTCTGACCCTGAGCGACCACCTAGCTTGATCACTTTCTGCCAAGGATTCTGCCACTCCCAGGTCCCTGGGAAGTGCTTTCCCTGGGGTCTGCCAGAGCAATATCTCCACTCCAGCTCTCCATTTCACCCTCTTCCATTTTGCTGTTAGGAAGGGGAACGTCGGTTGCAACCCATCTCAGTGGGGCAGCTGCCTCTCTGGGCTGGGCACTATGCAGACCTTGTCTTATGTAAGGACCTACCTCAGCTAAGCCACCCAAGAAAGCAGAACTCTTGAAACAGGCATTGTCTCAAAAGGAACTTTCATTAGGGGCTAGTGATAGCAGGGAAAACAAGGCGAGGTCTGAGAAAACCCACAAAAGCAGTATATTAAAAGCAATATTCAATCCTCCTCCCCCCAGAATTCCAGTGTTCATTTGAATTCCAGCCAATCCACAGGTGGCATAGTGTTTTGTTAACTGGGTTCTTTGGTGCGTTCTTTCAAGGTCTCTCTCACTTTCATTTCCTTCTGGGTCCAAGCGCAACCATCTCTCAGATAAAGGTGATACATTCCATCCCCTGGGGGAAGGGTACAACAGCAAGACAGTGCAAAGCATCCCCAAGGCATCCCCCCCTCCCAACAGAATGGCAGGCCCCAAAGAAAGGTTACTGATTCAGAAATAGGCATAGGGAAACAATAATTTTCTTTGGGGTCCTGACAAATGGGCTCATTTACAGAATGCATCCAAACTCTATGGAATTTAAGTTTGGCAAATTTTAGAAAACATTTTATCATAAACATTATCATAAAACATTTTATGACATAATACAAAATGTTATAAAACATGGTTATCTTCTGATGTTTGACTGTACTATACAGTTCAACATGAACTACTGAAGGCTTCCGGTGAAGACTGCTGCAGGGAATGGCGGCATTTTCTAGCTGCCCACCTGGGGCTGCATCAGAGCCGGCAAGAAGCAGCGATCATCAGCTGCTTCTCGGCTTGGAACCTCGTCCCTCGGGCAAAGAGGGAGGGGTGAGCTTTTCCGGATAGAGATAGAGCTCCCTCTCTCCCCCCTTTCTCCATGGGGGGTTGATAGGTGTGAGTTCTCTCAGAGTCTGGACTTACTCCACACCCCATGGTGCCTTTGTTCCTTTCGCGGAGGAACAAAGCTAACTGCAGCTTTCACTTCTGCTATTTGAAGTTTTTGTGAGAGTGAATTTACAAGCAGACGGGACTGAACAGGAGGACGGGCAATTATAGGTGATATAAAACTTTAACTCAGAGAATATTAAAGCATCTTCCTTATTTTTTCTTTTTAAATTTAAGTAAGAAGAAAATGGCTGCTGAATTGCCGTTTCTTTGTACCAGAAGGCATTGCTAAGAAAACTTTTTTACTCTTCTTCCGGTTGTTGAATGGACAGAGATGTATTGTAAAGATTTTTTTAGTTTCTTTTATATAATTTTATAGCAGCTTCAATTTAAAATGTCTTCACTTTCACTTCATCCATCAATTACACTTAAAGATGTACAGGATATTTTGATGCAGATAGTAGCATCTATTTTTCAAGATTCTACAGATTGTTTGGAGCGATGGGTGGATGAAAATGTTGAAAGGTCAGAGGAAGATACTGTGGAATTGGTTCAAAATGACATGATACAATATGGAGACATGGAGCCTGTTTTGAGAAGAGGATTATATTACAAGCAGGAAAAACTGAGAGAGGAAGCAGAGACAGATCAAATTGTGGTTTTGGAATGCGACCCTGAAGATATTTTGAGGGGAAAAAATTATAGAGTTTATTTGGGGGCCGTACGTCAGAGAAATTCACTTGGAGATCTGGCTGTCTGTTTTTCTAGAAGATCCTGCTACAAGGACATACAGGCTTTTTATCATCAGAGATTTCAGATGCGTTACAGTTTGAAGGGAAAGGATTATTACTCATCATCAACGCGAATTAAAAGAATGGAAGGAACGTTTGAGCAAACAATGCACATAAATGAAAGGAATAGTAAAAAGGACCTTAACTGCAATATATTACTCCGTTTTAGAGCCGATGAGAAGAGTGACATTGAAGATAGATTCATAAGGAAAGTTCTGGAAGTCTCTTATTTTGAAAACTTTTGACTTGGAACACTAGTGGTCTGAATTTGGGAAGAAAGAGAATATCTTACTATTTCAAATAATATAAAAATGAAGTGAAGAGTCTGTAAGATTTATTTTAAAAGATTGAAGTAGAGTTTATATAAGGAGAATTTATAAAATTAAAGACTGTGTGATTAAATGGGTTTAAAATATTTGAGAAATGTTTATTGACTTGGGGATATGTTATTAGAATTTACCATAAAAAAGAAAGAGTATATTTTATTATTTGAAGAAATTTATATTATTTTAAAGGAGTATTTGAGATTAAAGATTGAGATCTTACTATTTCAAATAATATAAAAATGAAGTGAAGAGTCTGTAAGATTTATTTTAAAAGACTGAAGTAGAGTTTATATAAGGAGAATTTATAAAATTAGTTAAAGACTGTGTGATTAAATGGGTTTAAAATATTTGAGAAATGTTTATTGACTTGGGGATATGTTATTAGAATTTACCATAAAAAAGAAAGAGTATATTTTATTATTTGAAGAAATTTATATTATTTTAAAGGAGTATTTGAGATTAAAGATTGAGATAGAGCTTATATGATTATAGGGGCTCAAAATATCTGAGAACTTTATTGGAGATATGAAATATTTGTAATTTATTTTTATGGAGGGGATATATAATTGAAAGATTTGAATTAAGAAATGAATAGTAGCAAGATGATATTGTAGAAATGGCAAAGATTAACTTTAAGATACTTGGGTTTATCGAAGATGGATAGATTATATGTTTAGAGTTTATATGTATATATGCTTATATTTGATTGTTTCTATTTGAGTTAAAGTATGTTTATATTTGATTGCTTTATATTTGGGTAGTAGTATTTAGACTTGGGATAGTGTGTGTTTAACCCTGTAATCAGTTCTGGGAAGTCCGGGGGGGGAGGGGATGAAGGGGGATAGAATTATATAAAATGTGGTGTATTAATAGAGAAATAATGAAAAAAAAATTTCTTTTAAGTGGAGATGGCCGGCTGGTACCCCTAAACTGCATCCGAAGGATGAGGAAAAGGAGGTGGGATGTGTAGGTTAGTTGGGAGGAAGGAGGAGAGAGGTGTGGATAGGAGGGGAGGAAAGTAAGAGGAAAGTAGGTTGGAAGGGAGAGAGAGAGGGAGGATGCGGGGGGGGGGATTGCCGACCACCCCCCAAAAAAATATTACTTAATAGTTTTCTTTTTTTTTAATGAAGTACACCATATTTGTATTGTGTTATATGTTTTTTATTTGAAAATCAATAAAATTTGTAAAACCAACATGAACTACTTTCAATCTGAAAGTAACAGCTAAATATCTTCTTGAAGCTTTAAGAAGATTTCAAGTACATTGGAAATATTGCCATTATTGAAAGCATTCAGGAATCTAATAAGGAAATATATCTGAAATAATGATGCAAGGGTCGCGTCTAGTCTGTTATAAAAGAAAGACCAAGGCAAAGGCCCACAAGCCAATAGTAGATGTTAACATTTCAAGTGAAGTGTGGTTACTACCAGGGACTTTGCCAAACTTTAGAGCAACCATCTTTAACTGGTTCAGCAGAATGAATGCTAGCACCTGCAATGGGTGAAATGTTTACATGAATTTTACAGTCTTTTCCAGGGCTTTTTTTGTCATAGAACGCACCAGAACAAAGTTCCGGCACCTTTTTTTGACAGATTTTCCAGAGCTGTGTTCTTTTCCTATTGTTTTCCTTCCTATTCTTGTTTGCTTTTGAAAAGGCCCTGCTGGCAGTACGATGCGAACGGGGTCCCCTCCGGCACTGTCTGCCTCCTCTAGGAGGAGCCATAAGGTGCCAGAGCACCACAGACAGAGCGTGGCTTGATTGGCTGGGTTGGACCATGTGGTAAGCCGATGGTGGTAGTGGGAGACACATAAACATGGAGGCCATCTTTCACGAGAGGGTGAGCGAGCCTTTTGCCTTCCCTTACAGAAGATGGGGTGTGAGGTTAAAAAGAGGCAAAGCGAAAGGAAAGAAAGGCAGCTGGTGTGGAAGCTTGCCCGACAGCAAAACTTTGCTGTTTCAGTTCCTTGGGTAGTTCAAAGGCTGGGATGTCTACGAAAATCTCTTTTTAGTCTTTTATACTTTATATTCAAACTGCAGAGGGGAAGAATAACAATAAAGCCAATGTCTAGTGATTTGGAGGTATTATTATTATTATTAATAATATATATTAATTATGTATTGGTCAGATGTAAAGGTAGACCTACAGTATGAGGTTTAATCAGATCTATTTATTAAATTGGGTTTAACTTAAAGGTAAATTAAAAGTAATCTGTTCACTGACAAAGTTTCAACTTTAATTTGTTTCAAGTCAATATCTATATTAAACTCCAAATGTAAATTTTTCCACCTTGTTTGACAACTTCTTAAAAATAATTCAATCTTTTACAAGCAACCAAATTTTGTTTTATTGGGCCAATTTCATTCCACATAGAAAGCTGACATTTCCACTCATTAAACTAAATGGGTATGTCAATGGTAAATGTCTCAAAAGATTAATAAAATGCCTTCTTGTAATTTAAAGCCATACAGTGCATGGTAACATTAATAGTATTAACTTACCTTGAACAAAATCCTAGTCTTTTAGATACACTAAAAATTGAAGGTTTTTTTTTTTCAATTACAAAGGTAAACCTTGTAGGGTAGGCAAGGTGGATTGTATGACGTTTGTGAGTTCCGGCACCTTTTTTTTTTTTTTTTTTTTTTTTTTACAAAAAAGCACTGGTCTCTTTAAAAAGAGACTGGATAACTATTTGTCTGAAATGGTATAGGGTCTCCTGGACTAGAAGACCTCCAAGGTCCATTCCAACTCTATTATTGTATGTTTTATGAAGGTATTTTTTACACACCACAACTCAGTTGCCAGCCTGCCATTTTGCTGATGTTATAAACACTGTAAAATGGTTTGTAGGAGTTGTGGAATTTTCATATTTTTTGTAATTTTTATGTACCCGGAAAATTATTTCAATAGTTCCTCCAGGATAAAAAGATTGAGGCAGGCTGCTTTAGAGTGTTGATAACTCTCTTCACACTTCAGTAATTTTAGCTTTCCTATTGTGGGAAGTCAGCCCCCCTCCAGAGGAGGAAATATTTTGGGGAATATTAAAAAGGCAGAAAATTATATTTCCCCAAGGATCTTAAAGGCAGAAAAGCAGGCCCAGTTTTTCTTAATAGCCCCAAGCAGAAACTAAGCAGGCCAGCTCTGTAGAAATGCAGTTTTGATAATCCCATTGAGAAAAACTGAGGCCCCATTCATGAGCAAATACTACTGGGCAGAAGCCCATTCAAGAAAGGATCTTTCAAAATCCCTCGGAGCAAGATTTGATAGCTAACAACAGCAGAGTGATAGGATTAGAACCAGCAACCCCTCACGCAAAAATCCAACACAGAACATAATCATCAGCCACAGTCCCAGAGAAGCAGGACATGACCTTCAGGACATAATAGGATTAACCCACCACCATTAGAATACCAAAAGGGCGGCTCTTCCGGTTTGAATCCCGACGCCGATGGTGACTTTTCTCTGAGCCGCCCGCCCCGAGGATGCATAAAAGCCGCAGGAGCAGCACCAAGCAGCTGCTCCGCGGCTTGGAATCCCCTTCCCCGGGCAAAGGGGAGGGGGGGAGCTTCCCTGATAGGGGTAGAACTCCCGAGCTCTCACAGTTTCACAGCTGTGGGGGTGAAGGTGAGTTCCCCCAGAGTCGGGGACTTCTCCGCGCTTCGGGCTGCCTCCGTTCCGGTGAACGAAGCCAGACGCAGATTCAACCTCTGCTTATGGGAGATCGTGAGTAACTTTTGTGAGCAGACAGAGCGATCCAGGTGCTTGGGAGCTGGAAGGATTTGAGCCTTTAGCTCTGAAGTTAATAACTCTTCTCCATTGATATTTTGAGTTTCAGAAGAAAGGAAAAAAAATGGCTGCAGAAGGGCGTTTTGCTCTTTGACAGAGACTTTCACTTTCTGGGGACTTTCAATTCTGCTTTTACTTTCTGCTGGACTACTACTACTGTATCAGATTTGCTTGTATTGCTGGTGGGCAAGCCATTTGCTTTTGCTTCTGGTGGCAGTTTCTATAAAATTTTACTGGACATTATATTATATAAATAAAATTAGAGAAGAGGGGAAGAGAAAGTAAAATGGCTTCAAAGCGTGGGGGAACTTTTCCTCAGAAAAGTTCGAGCTCTTCTCCAGCTGTACAGACATCACAGCAGACAAAACGTACTCCCCCACCCTCTCCTCCAATGCCAGCCTTAACATTGAAAGATTTACAAGATGCCTTAAAGGACACTGCCAAACAGATTAGATGTGAAATGGATGAGCTGTTTGAAAAGAAACTTGAGGAGAAACTTGAAGAAAAAAATGTTGAGTTGAGAGAGGATATAGCGTTTGCATTGCAAGGCTTGGCTGATCATGTAGACCGCATTGCAGGGCGGGTGGAAGAAGTGGAGGAACATGTTGAAGTTTTGGAAATCAGAATGGGGAAAGTGGAAGAGAATACTGATATAAATCAGAATGAGATTCTTATGTCACAATTTAGAGAAATGGAACATGTGTTGAGAATAAGAGGATTGAGAGAAAATGTCCAAGAAAAACTGGAGGAGGAAATTGCAGCAGAATTGGCCTTGGTTTTGTCCTGCCAACCTGAAGAAATCACGAGAGAAGTGGAAATTTTTTTTAGAGTTAACTCATGGGTGGCGAGACAGAGAAACCTTCCAAGAGATGTTGTTTACTTTTCAAAAAAATCAATCCGCAATGAAATTATTCAAGCTTTTTATAAACAGAGATTTCAAATTTTAGGACAAGATGTGATAATTTTAAAAGAAATACTACCCAAGATACTTAGAAGAAGAAAAGACTTTGCGTTTTTGGCTGAAGAATTGAAAGTGAGACAAATACAATTCAGATGGGAGATACCAGCTGGTATAATGGTTAATTATATGGGCGTACGTTATCAGCTTAACACGGTGGCAAAAGCAAGAGATTTTTACAGCTCAATTCTGAAAGCAGGCCCATCAGTGTCTCCACAAAGTATTAGGAAGGAAAGAATTCAGGAAGATAAAGACACTCAAGGAGCCACATCATCATCAAGCGTTACTAATTTACAAGATCAAGTTCAAGCTGAGTTACAACTTTTGGAAATTAAAGATGATCCAAAATCACAGAGATTGACCCGTGCAGCTCACAGACGTAAAGAAAGAGAGCAACAAAGAGCGGATGCGGTACCCGTAGCGCAGCAAGTAACTTCAGAGCCAGTGGGAGGAGCGAGACCGAAGAAATCAGTGATGGCTGATTTGCAAGGGGCGTTCCTGAGGCTCTCTGCCACTAAAGATGGCAAGGTTCCTGACATGGAATGTTAACGGCTTGAATTCACTGCAGAAAAGAAAAAAGGTATTTTATTATTTGAAGCAACATAAAAATGATGTTGTTTGCTTGCAAGAGACTCATATTATAGTGAAAGATCAAAAGTATCTGATTAATTCACAATTGGGAATACATTTTATTGCACCTGCGCCTCAGAAAAAAAGTGGAGTAGTTATTTATGTTAAGAAGGAGTTTTTGCCTAAATTGATTGATACTGACCCAGAAGGAAGATATGTTTTTATTGAAATGCTTATGAATGGGAAGAAATGTCTTATCATTGGATTATATGCTCCAAATCAACAGCAGAAACAGTTTTATAAATTGATACATCAGAAACTAAATCAAATGGATTATAAATCAGTCATTATGATGGGAGACTGGAATGGTGTCTTAGATCCAAGAAAAGATAAGAAAGGTTCCTGTAAAGCTTTTAATTCAACATTGCCCAAAACTTTTTTTGATTTGAAGGAGGAACTGGAATTAGAGGACATATGGAGGGAACGGAATATCGATGAAAAAGACTATACCTTTTTTTCGGATAGGCACCAATCCTACTCGAGAATTGACTTTTTTTTGATAACTAATGACTTTCTTTCCAGGGTGAAGAATGTTAAGATCTTCCCTAGGACATTGTCTGATCATAGTCCGGTGTGGATGGAATTATTTGGTGAAGAAGGAAAGAGAAGAACTTGGAGATTGAATGAAAATTTATTTAGATATGATATATATGTGCAGAAGTGTAAGGGTCATTTGAAAGAATTTTTTTGGTTAAATATGCATAAAGGTACTCCGACCTCAATAGTCTGGGATGCTAGCAAAGCCTATATGAGAGGTATTTTGATTTCTATGAATAGTGTTCATAAGAGAAAGCAAGCACAAAAATGAAAAGAGTTAGAGGAGGAGATTAAATCTAAAGAACAGGCTTTTATCTTAAACCCATTGGATAATAATTTAAAAGTATCTATAACTATGCTTAGGGAACAATTTAATATGTTAATAGCTGACCAGACAGCAACTAGTTTAAGGTATATGAAATATAATACATTCTGTAATGCAAATAAACCTGGAAGGTGGTTGTCTTATCAGCTACGGAAAAAACAGAAATCAAGAATTATAGAGAAAATAGATTATAATGGTAAGGTGACATTTCAACAAAATTTGGTTAAGAAGAGTTTTTTGGAGTTTTATTCTAAGTTGTATGCCTCTGAAAAAATACAACTTAGAGAAATAGATAAGTATTTACAGGAGGCACACTTTCCTAGATTGTCAAACAATCAAAGGGAAAAAATGAATAGTTTAATTACAGTTGAGGAGATTAAGGGAGCAATTAAACAATTAAAGGTTGGTAAAGCTCCAGGCACAGATGGATTTACAGCAGTTTATTATAAGATATTAATTGAAGAAATGATAGAATCATTACAGGAACTGTTTAATAGTATATTGCTGGGCAAAGAGGTACCTCCTACTTGGAGGACTGCTTTTATAGCTTTAATACCAAAGGAGGGTCAGGATTTGACGCAACCCAAGAATTATAGACCTATATCTTTATTGAATATAGATTATAAGATTTTTTCTAAAGTATTGGCAAATAGATTAATGCAAGTGTTGTGCCAAATGATTCATAGTGACCAATCCGGATTTATAACTGGAAGATACATGAAGTATAATGTAAGACAGATTATTAATTTAATTGAGTATTTGGATATGAATAACCAAATTCCGGCTGCTTTTATATTTTTAGATGCTGAAAAAGCATTTGATCAATTAGATTGGGGTTTTTTGCTTCAGGTTATAGATAGAATGAATTTTGGGGGAAAAAAAATTCTGCTCTTAAGGCCATTTATCAACAGCAATCAGCACAGATTATAGTTAATGGGGGGGTAACAGAGGCATTTAAAATTGAAAAAGGAACTAGACAAGGATGTCCTTTATCTCCATTGTTATTTGTGTTAACAATGGAGATTTTGTTAATTAAAATTCGTGAGTCTTCTGTAATAAAAGGAATTAAGGTTAATAAGATTGATTATAGATTAAGAGCTTTTGCAGATGACCTAGTGTTAACATTAACTCAACCGATAGATTCGGTAAATGAGGTGGTTGAAATTATTGCACAATATGGGAAAGTTTCTGGTTTTAAGGTAAACTGTAATAAGACTAAGATATTACCGAAAAATATGTCTAAGATAAAGATATGTTAGTTACACTTACAGGTTTTGAAATGGTTAAAAAGATACAATATTTGGGGGTTTATATTACAGCTTCCAATGCAAAACTGTATAAGAATAATTATGAAGCCTTATGGGCTAAGGTACAAAAGGATCTAAATGATTGGAAAAAATTGCAATTATCTTTGTTGGGAAGAATTTCAGCTGTAAAAATGAATGTTCTTCCTAAATTTCTTTTCTTGTTTCAAATGATTCCTATTTTAAAAAAAGACGCCAACTTGGAGGGATGGCAAAAGGGCATCAACAAATTTATCTGGGCGGGCAAGAAACCAAGAGTTAGGTTCAAGATTATGCAGGATATAGGAGAACGAGGAGGACTTAAAGTCCCTAACTTAAAACTATATTATGATGCGGTGGTTTTGACATGGATTAGTGATTGGTTAAACTTGACAAATAGAAACATACTTTCTCTTGAAGGATGGGACTTGCTATTTGGTTNGTAGATAGAAATTTTAAGGCTCATATTTTGAGAAGTGCTCTACTTCGAGTTTGGAAGAAATATTATTATAGATTAAATTATAAGATTCCTATTTGGGCAAGTCCAGGAGAGATAATAGAGGGGATATCTAAGGGAGTAAAATTGGATAAAGTTTCTTATAAAGAATTACTTTTGCCGGTAGGACGAGATTGGCAACTTAAATCTTTAGTAGATTTGAAACAAGAAAATATTGAATATTCATGGTATTATTATAATCAATTGTCAATGAGATGGCGTTTGGATCAAAAAGTTGGTATTACAGTACAGGATGTAAATTTGATTAAACACATTAGAGATCAATCTCAAGCTCATATAAAAAGAATTTATGGTGTATTGGTTGAATTGGATTCGGAAACAGAATTGGTAAAGGATTGTATGATAAAATGGGCTCAAAATATACAAGAACCGATCCTATTGGAAACATGGGAGATAATTTGGATTAGGAATGTAAAATTTACTCAAGCTCAGAACTTAAGAGAAAATTTTTACAAAATGTTTTATAGGTGGCATTTGGATCCTCAAAAATTGTCCCGTATGTATCCTAATTTACAACCCAAGTGTTGGAGATGTGGAAATTTAGATGCAACTTATTTTCATATGTGGTGGACTTGTAGGGCAGTAAAAGCATTTTGGATAAAGATATGGTGGAATATTCAAAATATTTTTAAGAAAAAGATAAAGTTTAAGCCAGTTATTTTTGTTGGGCATTATGGAAAATTTGGATAAAAAAGAAATGGATTTGATGTTGAATTTGATAACTGCTGCAAGATTGTTAGTAGCTCAATGTTGGAAAACGGAACGTTTGTCCACTATAGAAGATTGGGCATTTAAAGTTTCAAATTTAGCAGAAATGGCTAAGATTTCTGCCTACATGAAGGATTATTCACAAGAAAGATATATTTTGGTTTGGAGAAGATGGATAGATTATATTGAGAACAAATATGGAACTAAAAAGTTTCATTTGGTTTTTGAGTAAATTTTAGATTGTTAATGTAGTTTATTTCTNNNGTAAGATAGAGTATACTTATTGTATTGTTAACCCTGTGATTTGCTCTGGGAAGTCGGGGGGGGAGGGAGGGGGGTGGGGAAGGGTGGGTTTCGGGGAGGAGGGGAGTTATATTGTAAAACTTTTAAAAATTTTCAATTAAAAAAAAAAAGAATATCAAAAGGGCACACTGAGACTCAGGTCAAAGTTCATTCCATAGGAACAGGAACAACCTCAAACAGGAACAACTCCAAAACCCAAAGAAAGTATAAAAACCCACTCCCAGCTCCTGTCATGTGTCAGCTACCCCTGTCATTTTGTCAGCTACCCCAGAAACACATGCTGTGTCACTGAAGTTTCTGGCAATTCAATAAATTGGACCTTCTTTCCTAAAGCAGTCTCCATTTTATTATTCTGAGCTGAAAATTTTTCTTTCAACAGTATGAAGTTGATTTCTTGGCCTAGTCTATTTTTTGGGTCTGAAACCAAGCTAGGTTTGAGTTTCAAAAGAATCAGTTCAGATTCCCAACTATATGTCATGGTTCTGATGATAAGACCAACAAAATCAGGACTCCGAGGCTAGAGATTTCCTCAAGGAACATGTTTATTGGTTACAAAATATCAAAAGTGAAACCAAGTCTGAAATTCCCACCAAAGAGTTACAATATTGCAAAGTCAAACTTCCTACCCCAGCACTATGCAATCAGCTACATTCCCCAATAGAATAATTTGGCGGGCTTTCTAACAAAGCGTCCAACCCACGAGCTAACTGATAGAATGAGTTCCCATGGGAGCCAGAATTGTTTAGACTAGCAAAAATACTCTGCACCCCCTCCCTTTTTTGTGGTAACCTAGAACAAGGAAAATGGCTTCAGCCAAGACCGTTGTAGAGTTGACACTACAACAGAATACCTCATTCTGTGATGACTGCCAATGACAACAATTTCCATACATTTTTGTATTTCCAACAAGGCTTGAGCACTCCATTAAAGATGCTAGCCACTCCCATCTTTGCACTTTCCCCATATCTTTTGGAATTTGTCCATCAGATCATAGTTGTCTCATTTAGTTCACATGGGAACCATCGTTTGTTTGGAAAACAATTTTGTGCTCTAAATTTCTCACAACTTATTTTGTCTTCTACAAAGTACTTTGTAAGATAAAATTTTCCTAAATAAACATTTCTGTCTTGACCTGCTTTGATTAGATCTCACATTTTCCATCTTAAACGCATGTCAATTTGCACAAATATATGCCTTAAAACTACCATACCTTGCCATTGTATGATGTATATTGTATAATAATCTCCATATACTGATATTAATATTCTGATTGCAGGGTTCTCTAATTAATGTAGCTTACACGTGGTTTACAGATAGACCAGTAACTCCTAATATAGTACATAGCATGATTTTTGCTTCCATGTATCTAGGTTTGATATTTTACAAAGGTTATATATGGAGCAGAAGCTCTGCCCTTTCAATTAACTTTCACACTGTAACTGTGGCTCATAAATCCTTTTATTTTCTCTGCAACTGCCACAGCTGCTTGTTGGAGACCACACTATCAATACAATGTGATTTATTTCAATACTGTTTTTTCCTACTGGGTTTTCCCTTTCCATCTGTTATTTGGCATCACTGTTTAGCAAAAAGACAAATGTTTTCTTTGGCTGTTTAACTAGGAATACCAGTTTTGGGCTGCTGAAATTAAAAAATGGTAGTATCTGAATAGAAAATGTATAATGTTAATTTATTAACCCATATTACTCATACTTGTACAACCAATTATAAAGCATCTTCATAAATCAGAGAACCATAATGTATCTGGAAGGGAGCATGGAAATAGAAGGGAAATACATGGAAAATGCCTGGTTGGAAGAGAAAATTGTCAAGGAAGATAAATTCCCATACATGCCTTTAAAAGGCTATGGTGATCTGCTTTAATCACAGTTTAACCCATGGTCTAATTTCAGATACAAAGCTGGGCCTACATGAGTTAAATCTCCATCTTGCTTTATTTAGTGTAGCATGTTTGCTTATGTACATTACAGCAGCATTAATGCATCTGACTGAATTACACATATAAAATGCTATTAAAAATATATTTCTTGATCTTACAGGTTCTAAGAATGTATAATCTAAAATTCTGCATAATTGCCATACTTGTTCCTATGTAGCAGCATTTTCTGCTTACTTTATAGAACAAAGAGCATATGTTCTTTATCTGGAGTAGATGGAACTCCAACAAGTAGAGATATCTGAAGGAGGGTGGTGTCAAAATTTTATGATGGTGGCTGTGACCACACAATCAGTGATTTAGTTTTATATGTATTGCACATACAAAGCACATAGAATAGAATAGAGCTGGAAGGGACCTTGGAGGTCTTCTAGTCCAGGACTTTTCAACCGGTGTACCTGGCAGGTGGTACACGACCCTGCCCAGCCTAGCCAAGTGTAGCGAGGGGAGAGAATGAGCCAAAGCGGTGCATTGCAGGACTTGCTGTGAGAGAGTCCTCAGGAGCTGTAGGGCTGCTGGGGCAAGGCAAAGGCCCCAGGATCGGCACTTCCAGCACACCCGGAAGAGAAAGAAGGAGGGGGGGGGGGGCAGAGACAGGAAGGGATATAAAAGGAGGCAGTTTGGGTGGGAGAGGGAGAGAAAAAAAAGACGCAGCCTTGGGAGGAACAGGAGGAGTCAGCTGGAGCTGCACCAAAGGGAAAAGAAGGAGGAGGAGGGGAGAGAGGAAAGGAGATAAAACGGGTCAGTTGGGAGCTGATCTACAAATTCTGTGGCAGCCATCCATGCTGGGCATGCACACAGGTGGCAGCGAAAAACAGGCAAGAAACGCAGCAGTCACTGCCTCCTCTGCGTGCGCCCAGGCAGGTTCGGCTTCTCGCCAGCTTCGCCTTGCCTAGCCTCTCTGTGCAATGAGAGCACTCCGCTGCCTGCTGAAACCAGGCAGGCTGGGGGGTCTGGGCAGCATAGCACAAGTAATGTGGACACACTCCACTCACGGCATCCCCTCCCCCAGAGCCCACAGAGCCAGGTGTGTGAAGTGGGCGGGAACCATTTGTTGGTCTCCTTCAGGGGATGCTGCCTTTCTTCATTCCTCACAGAGGGGGACCCTTCCCCTGCTGCATTTCTTGCCTGTTTTTCTCCCGCCCTCGTCGCAAATATCTTCCTGCCACTCTGCTCTTAAGGCTGTGTGGCTGTGCAGCAGTCTCTCCCCCTCTCATTGTCCCTTCCTGGACATGGAGGGAGGGAGGGAGGAAGGAGATGGGAATGAGAAAGGGAGACAGGGAAGGAAGGGACAATGGGAGGGAAGTAGGGAAGGAAAGAAGGAAGGAACAATGAGAGGGAGGGAGGGAAGGGGAAGAAGGAAGTAAGGATGGGACAATGAGAGGGAGGGAGGGAGGGAGGGAAGGAAGGAAAGGACAATGAGAGGGAGGGAGGGAAGGAAGGAAGGGACAATGAGAGGGAGGGAGGGAAGGAATGAATGAATGGACAATGAGAGGGATGGAGGAAAGGAAGGAAGGAAGGAAGGAAGGAAGGAAGGAAGGAAGGGAGGAGGGAAGAGACAATGAGAGGGAGGAAAGGAAGGAAGGAAGGAAGGAAGGGACAATGAGAGGGAGGGAGGGAAGGAAGGAAGGAAGGAATGGACAATGAGAGGGAGGGAAGGAAGGAAGGATGAGACAATGAGAGGGAGGAAAGGAAGGATGGGACAATAAGAGGAGGGAGGGAAGGAAGAAAGGAGATTGGAATTAGAAGCAGGGAGGCAGGGAAAGAGGGATGAAGAGAGCAAGCAAGGAAGGAAGGAACGAGGGAGATTGGAATGAGTGGGAGGGAGGACTGAGCGAAATCCTGACTTAGCACTTGGCCACCAGCAGCCCTGCTGCCCTTTCACCATCCTCTTGCCCCCTCCTTCTGGCCTGTCCTGATGGTCTCCCATCCTATTGCTAAGGATGCTTTGGTTACAAAGCCAGGTGTCCTCACATGGAGAGGAAGTAGGCCTCCCTCTGACCCAAGCACTTTGCCCTCCTGCACCAACCATGAGCAACCTGCCCAAGAAGAGTGGGCACATCAGCAGCAGCAGCCTTGATGAAGAGATAAGCACAGCCAGGCGCCCCCTCAGGGAAGTGGGGCTGGAGTGGGTTGGGCTGCAGGGACCTGGTACCCCAAGAGTTCAAGGACCAGGTTGGGTGCTTGCCTTCCATTGCCCAGGGCTCTGGAAAGCCTATGCCACTGTCCAGGAGTCCCCCACGCAGCCCAAGAGGGATGGCGAGGCTCCTCCAGTGGACCATGCCCTGGCACCTACCCCAGTCCCACCCCCCTCCACCAGAGACCCACGGATCCCCCCACAGCCCCATGCGCAATCCCCACAGGCGTCCCACAACCTGAGTGATGTTGAGCTGACCATGGCCCCTGGCCATTGACTTCACTTGTCACAAAGTTGCAAAAGGTGATCACATGGCACTGGGACACTGTGACCGTCATAAGTATGAATCAGTTGCCAAGCATCCGAATGTAAATCACATGACCCTGGGGATGCTGCAAAAATCATAAGTGTGAAAAATGGTCATAAGTCACTTTTTTCAATGCCATTGTAACTTTAAACAGTCATTAAGCGAACTGTTGTAAGTCAAGGACTACCTGTACTTTATCACTTTTTTCGTTTTTTTTGGTCATCAAGTTTTTGATATCTTGCTAGGCGACTGGTGGTACTCAAATATTGCCATATCCTAAAAGTGGTACAATCTGTCAAAAGGTTAAAAAGCCCTGTTCTAGTCCAGCCCCTTGCTCAAGCAGGAGATCCTATATCATTTCAGACAAGTGGCTGTCCAGTCTCCTCTTAAAAACCTCCAGTGATGAAGCACCTACAACTTCTGAAGGCAATCTATTCCACTAGTTAATTGTTCTCACTGTTAGGAAGTTTCTCCTTAATTCCAATTCCTTAATTGCTTCTCTCCTTGAGTAGTTTCTTGTCTTGCCTTCTAGTGCCTTGGAAAATAAGTTGACCCCCTCTTCTTTGTGGCAGCCCCTCAAATATTGTAATAGTGCTATCATGTCCCCTCTAGTCCTTCTTTTCTCTAGATTAGCCAAACCCAAATCCTTCATATGTTTTAGTCTCCATGCCTTTAATCATCTTAGTTGCTCTTCTCTGCACTTTTTACAAAGTCTCAACATCTGTTTTGTAGTGTGGTGTCCAAAACTGGATGCAATATTCCAAGTGTGGTCTTACTAAGGTTTTATAAAGTGGTACCAATACACAAAAAGGTGGGGCTTTCAATAAAAAGGTGAGGCTTTCAATGGAGGAGTGATGATCACCATCTTGACTTTTTGACACTGTAGGAAGTCAGCACCTACCCACCCACCTAGAGAAAGAAATGTTTTGGGGGATATTAAAAAAGGCAGAATATTATATTTCCCCAAAGGAATAATGGAGGAAAAAAATCTTTAAAAACTTTTCTGCTTTTCTGCCCCAGGCAGAAACTGAGCAGGCCAGCTCTGTAGAAATGTAGATGTTATAACCCTATTCAGAAAGACTGGGGCACCTATTCATAAGCAAAATGCCTTTAGCCATAGCCCCAGACAAGGTTTGAGTTGATGAGATTAGAAAAACAAAGACTCTCAAGGATAGAATATGACTTTTTGGCATAATATGATTAACCCATCACCATTAGAATACCAAAAGGGCACACTCAAGCTCAGGTCAAAGTTCATTGCACAGGAACAGGAAGAACCTCAAATTCAAAGCCACAGGAACAGGAACAATTCCAAACACGAAAGCCCAAGAAGACATAAAAACCTATCACTCCCAGATCCATTTTGTCAGCCACCCCAGAAACATACTGTGTCACTGAAGTTTCTGGCAACTCAATAAACAGAACCTTCTTTCCTAAACAGTCTCCATTTTGTTTATTCCTGGCTTGGACTGGACCCTGATGATGATTTTTCTTTCAACAACACCTTCCCCTTTTGCGGATGCCTTGTTTGTAGGTGTTGACCTAAATGCAGAGGCCTTTCCTTGCTTCCAGGAAAGTTATATTTGCTTTATTAGAGCTGTAATTGTTCTTAAGAATTGCTGTCCTTAGTGTTTTAAGAAAGGGAAGGGGAGCAAGCCAGAACTCAAGCCATGCAGGAAAAATGTACTCTTTATAGAACATTATAGAACATAACCCTAACCCTAACCCACACCTGGAATACTGAAAACAATTTTGGTCACCATATTACAAAAAAATGTTGAGACCTTGGAATAAGTTCAGAGAAGAGCAATTAGTCTGGAGACTAAACATATGAAAAATGGCTGCAGGACTTGGGTTTGGCTAGTCTAAAGAAAAAAAGAAATGTGGTGACATGATAGCAGTATTCCAGTATTTGAGAGGCTGCCACAAAGAAGAGGGGATCAAATTATTCTCCAAAGCACCAGAGGGCAGGACAAGAAACAATGGTTGGAAACTGATCAAGGAGAGAAGCAACCTGGAATTAAGGAGTAAGTTCCTAACAGTGAGGACAATTAACCAGTGGAACAGCTTACCTTCAGAAATCGTGGGTGCTCCATCGCTGGAGGTTTTTAGGAAGAGACTGGACAGTTACTTGTCTGAGATGGTATAGGTTCTTCTGCTTGAGCGGGGAGCTGGACTAGAAGACCTCCAAGGTCCCTTCCAGTTCTATTCTATTCTATTCTATTCTATTCTATTCTATTCTATTCTATTCTATTCTATTCTATTCTATTCTATTTAGATTACACCTCAGCCTTTTAATGTTATATAACAGAGATCCTGCTCTAGCCATTATTTTAAATGGCTTATGCTCTTTGGGTTAATTATATTTTATTGTTCTGGCGAGTATCTTCTAAGTGCCTTGTGGTTACATTGTTAACAAACAGTGCCTGCATGTTTCATGTTCCCCTTTGGAAACAGCCTTTTGAGAAAGTATTTGGCACAATACGTAGTGCCAAATGAGTGGCAATATGATTTATCCTTGAACTTGTTCCTAATTTCCATCCCTCCATATCCAGTGCTTTGACTATTTTTTTTTTGCTCTTTTTCTCATTTCTGCGGCAAAATCTCACCTATTAGTCATGCTGCCATTGTCACTTGCAGAGGTAAGTCTTTTGCATTTTTTGCTTGCTATATAAGCACCTTTGGAATTTTATTCTGTGTGGATTTTTCCACCTAACTGAAAAACATGTGGTATTCTGGATTTTAATGCACTGGATTTCATACAGGATGGATCAAATTGCAGTATGAGGGTCCTTGGTGCTCTGTGAGCTTGCTTGTTTTCTTGCTGACATTTGATTACCCTAACTTCAGTGCTAGTAAGGAGTGCTCTTTGCTGTTTATATTCTGGTGTCTTGTTTTGTCTTGGTGGGTGGGGGCAGTCTTAGGGATTCTTTGGTTGGGCTGTTTACTAATGGCTCTTTGGCAGTTTCTTGATTGGGATATTGCTTACTTGATTGTTGGTCTGAAGGTGACCTTGGAATTAACCTATGCTGATCTGAGTGCTGATTACTGGTGGAGAAGTGCTGAAGTCTTTTTCTCTTTTGGGCTGGTTGATTGTCTCTTTTGCATAATTATAGATGTTGTTAATGTCTATGTGTCTACTGATGGCTGATTTGTCAGAGTGCCAGGCTTCTAGAAATTCCCTGGCATTTTTGGATTTGGTCTGGTCTAGGATTGACACATTTTCCCAATTGAAACTGTGACTAAACTGTCTATATGTTGTGAAATTAAAGAATTTTTGTCATGCCAGTTGGTGTTCATGGATGCATTTTGCCAGTCTTCTGCCTGTTTGTCTTACATAGTAGTTGTTGCAGTTCTTACACTGTATTTTGTAGATGGCCTGTTTTTTCTTCTCGGGTTGCTGGGTCTTTGGGTTTACTTAGCTTAGGATGTTTTGAAGGGCTTTAGTTGGCTTATGTGCTACACTGATTCCATGTGGTTGTAGTAGTCTATTTGGGGTTTCTGAGATATTCTTGATGTATGGCAGTGTAATTCTTTTTAGGGTTTGGGTTGGTTGTGCTGTATTGGGTTGAGTAGTCAGGGACTTTTTTTATGAAGTTGCATGGGTATCCATTTTGTTGGAATGTGTTGTATAGATGCTCCGTTTCCTTTTTCTGCGGTTGTGGATTAGTATGGGTGGTTTTTGTCAGTGTGTAAGAAATTTCATGAACTGGAATAGCCATAGAAACAAACCAGCCAATGAGAACTGTTTTTGATTAAGACATAGTATTGGCTGTGTGAGGCATGTGATCCAGCCTAGGTCTGGGCGTGTCTTAGTCTTCTCTGTGTTGTCTTTTTCTGATCTCCAAGTTAAGACTTGTTGATGTTCCCCAGAGCTGAATGAAACTGTATTTATCATGTTTATATATATTTTATTGGTCACCACGATGTAAAAAAGATGTTGAGACTCTAGAAAGAGTACAGAGAAGAGCAACAAAGATGATTAGGGGACTGGAGGCTAAAGCATATAAGGAAAGGCTGCTGGAATTGGGTGTGTCTAGTTTAATGAAGAGAAGGACGAGGGGGTACATGATAGCAGTG